>NW_024081060.1:270852-274727 GCF_003009895.1 Hyaena hyaena | reverse complement strand
AGGAGAGAAAGAGAGAGATAGCGTGAGCAGGGGAGGGTGAGAGAGAGAGGGAGTCACAGACTGAAACAGGCTCCAGGCTCTGAGCTGGCAGTCAGCACAGAGTCCGACGCGGGGCTCGAACCCACGAACCGCGAGATCATGACCTAAGCGAAAGTCAGACGCTTAACCGACTAAGCCACCCAGGCGCCCCTAAAAGTGCCTCTTTAGTAATGCATTAGTTAATAAGAACTAGCAGCAAGAAGTCCTACAGACTACAACATCCTTCTTATTTACTTGCTTGTTTATTTATCTAGAGATGGAGAGCATGAGCAGGGGAGGTGCAGAGAGAGAGAGAGAGACAATTCCAAGCAGGCTCCATGCTGTCAGAGCAGACCCCAAAACGGGGCTCAATTTCACAACTGTGAGATCAGGATCTGAGCTGAAATCAAGAATTGGGTGCTCAACTGACTGAATCATCCCGGCACCCCCAAACTACTGACATTTCTAAGCAGTGATGAATATAAACGATATTTTGAAGTGTCTGAAACAACTGTAATGTATTACAAAAATATGTCTTTTCTATCAGTGACAAAGTCACAGGTACTACTAATACTATTGTGGTTTATATTTGTTCCCCATGGTCATAATCAAAGAAACCGTTCAATTTTGATTAGAGGTTTGTGAAAAGAAGTGTTTTTTGCCCCATCCACCGTCTCCCACGCTAGGCTCTCCCACATTAGAGGCTCTGTTCCCTACAATGCTCTGAAATCCCACAAGAGGTCCCAAGAGACTGTGTCTTTTCCCCGGGGTTCCTTGCGGTCATCCACCTCAGTGCCGGATTCCACAATGTAGGGAATTAAAAGGCAATGAAGTAACTACATCTCTATTCTTCTAGACGAGGGAACTTAATTCAAGGCCATGTCTGGACTTTCCCCCCCAGATACCAGTCAAAGGGAGGCTTTTCCTAGTGACTCCTACTCTGCAGGTAGTGACTGGGAGGAATTAGCCAATACCGGGGACCCAGCTATGTCAGAGGAAATCTCGAGAGAAAGGGTGGCAGCGAGTTAGGTTGGTTAAACACACAGCATGATGGAAAAACGCAAGAAAAGGAAATGACGTCACCTATTTTGTAGGCTCTGAAGACAGGGAACTGAAAATTTACCCCTCGGAGAGCGTCAGCTGCCCCTCCCATCTCCACCCGGCAGGGGGGTATCAGGGGAGGTACCAGGGGCTGCAGGCTGGGCAAAGCTCCCACACTGCAGGCCGGGGATTGAGACCAGTCTCTACGTGCTCTCCCAGGGAGCTAAGGTTCTTCCTTCAGCAGAACCTGAACACCCAAGTGTTTCCGTGCAAGGTGATGCAACCCGGCAGGAAGCCTGCGTGCCAGCAGCTGTGACGTTCTTGTAGACAGGGAAACCCTGAGCTGCGAACTCAGGACTTGCCATGGGAAAAAAGGAGCGGCTGGGTTTTAGTCCTGTTTTCTAGAAGATTGTTTCCTGCCCAAAAATGGCAGGAAGTTGAATGTATTTCCTAAGAAGGAAATAATTTTTTTTTTCTCTCCTCTGCCCAGCTTACCTTTACAATTTACACTGGCTTTGATTATATGCTGATTCCCAGTTTTGAAACCCTGTCTCCTAAAGTGAGCTTGATGTGCTCAGGAAATGTACCCCCCACTTCTCCACCGCAGCCACATCATCCCCCAACTACTTTATTTGATCACTAACCATGTGCCAAGCACTCTGGCGCCCTTGAAGATCTCATGGTTGGTACAGTTACTACCGCATCTCTTTCCCCACTATAAGACATTTCAGGGCTCCTTATTGCTTCACTGCAGGGTGGTGGAAGAGTAAAGAATCAAAAGGCAGAATTGAAAAGAACGTAAATCACGTAATTAATTTTCCTCATGATTTACAGATGAGGAAACTGGGGTCCAAAGAAGGGAAGTAGTTTCCCCAAGACCACACAGTGGGCTGAAGATAAAGCTAGAGATAGAACGTAGCTTTCTAGACTCCGGGTTCCATGCTCATATTCCTTGGCTTGATATCCTTGATGATAAAGTCATACTTCCAACTTGATCTGCCACTGCTCCTCTACAGGAATCCAGCTCTAGCCAGCCAATCCATTGCTGGCCTTCAAATACATAGTGAGCTTTGCTGCCCTAGTCGTCTCTGTCTTGAACACCCTTCCTTGGATCCCATTCCTCTTCCCTGTCTTATCTGATTCAGGTAGATTTTCTAGTGCCTATCCAATCCCACACTGCTCCTTGCTGAAAGCCTGTATAGCTCTTTACTATTGGATAAAATCCAAATTTCTTAACATGACCAATATTACTTCTGACTTCAAACCAGCTTATCTTTGACCCTCATCTCCCCATTCTCCCTTCCCTCTCTGATTTTAGGCCATTTGGTAATGACTGATTGCTTTGTATGTCTCCATTTTTAAATTCAGGAAGCCTAAGCTCCTGTGGCTTTGGGATATAACATAAGGAAAAAATATTTTTAAAAATTTTGTAAATGTTTGTTTTTGAGAGTTGGGGGAGGGAGAAGAGAGAGAAAGAGAGAGAATCCCAAGAAGGGTCTGTGCTGTCTGCACAGAGCCCCATGCAGGGCTTGAACTCATGAACCATAAGATCATGACTTGAGCCAAAATCAAAAGTCTCAGACAGTTAACTGTCTGAGCCATCCAGGTACCCCAAGAAAAAATGATTTTATAAAATGTTTTTAAATGTTTATTTACTTTTGAGAGAGAATCAGACAGAGTATGGGCAGGGGATGGAGCTGAGAGAGAGAGGGAGACACAAAATCTGAAGCAGGCCCCTGGTTCCTGGATGTTAGCACAGAACCCTGATGCGGGGCTTGAACTCAAGAACTGCGAGATCATGACCTGAGCTGTAGTCCAACGCTTAACTGACTGCGCTACCCAGGAGCCCCATGAAAAGATGGTTTTAAATCGGTATGTTCATTCAATAGTCATCAAGTATTAACTGACCACCCACCAGGAGCCGTTGAGTCTTGGGACCACAGAAATGAACATGAAGCCTCAGGCTAGTGAGAAATCTAGATATGCAACCGATAAACTGCAATTAACTGTGATAAATACAGAAGAAGTATATGCAAAGTAAAGTGGAGGTCCACACGTGGGAGGGACCAAGTTTGCCCTGGGAAATGGGGGTGGAGAAAGAGGCTAGGGTGAGGCAGATACAGTTTTGTAGAGGAGGAGAGTTGAGTTGGTGTGTGTATGGAGAGTGGAATGGGATCTATTCAATGGATTTTTACTTTTTTTTAATGTTTTTTATTTATTTCTGAGAGAGAGAGAGAGACAGCGTGAGCAGGGGAGGGTCAGAGAGAGAGGGAGACACAGAATCTGAAACAGAGAAATAGCCTTCTTTTGACTGAGTCACTTGAGATCATCGAATGAAGTGACTAAATTAAGGGCAACCAAAAAGAAAAAAAAAAAGTTGACAGATCACTTAAAAATCATGAACCTCTGACTCAGCGAAGGTTGTCTTGTAGAATTGCTGCCTTCAACCTGGCTTCATGAAATGATGACAGTGACAGTAATGGTAATCGTAGGTTTTACCTTTGCTGAATGTTTGCTAGGTGCCAGGCATGGTGCTCCATGTTTCCCAGGCATGACTTCATTTTGGCCATGTGACTATGAGAGTTAGCTACCATTTTTCCAATTTATGCATGAAGTAGCTGACACTATAGAAAGGCTGGTAACTTGACAAAGATCACATAGTAATTGGCAATGCCAGGATTCACAGTGAGGCTGTCTGATATAGGAGCCTGTGCTCTGAGCCGACTACTTATTTTCACATCCACCCGGGCCAGTCCAGCCTCGCCGTTCATTACACTTGTCTCACCCCTGCCTTCCTGATTTTCTGTTCTAACTTA
>NW_024081060.1:155800-268139 GCF_003009895.1 Hyaena hyaena | reverse complement strand
GCGCTACCCAGGAGCCCCATGAAAAGATGGTTTTAAATCGGTATGTTCATTCAATAGTCATCAAGTATTAACTGACCACCCACCAGGAGCCGTTGAGTCTTGGGACCACAGAAATGAACATGAAGCCTCAGGCTAGTGAGAAATCTAGATATGCAACCGATAAACTGCAATTAACTGTGATAAATACAGAAGAAGTATATGCAAAGTAAAGTGGAGGTCCACACGTGGGAGGGACCAAGTTTGCCCTGGGAAATGGGGGTGGAGAAAGAGGCTAGGGTGAGGCAGATACAGTTTTGTAGAGGAGGAGAGTTGAGTTGGTGTGTGTATGGAGAGTGGAATGGGATCTATTCAATGGATTTTTACTTTTTTTTAATGTTTTTTATTTATTTCTGAGAGAGAGAGAGAGACAGCGTGAGCAGGGGAGGGTCAGAGAGAGAGGGAGACACAGAATCTGAAACAGGCTCCAGGCTCTGAGCTAGCTGTCAGCACAGAGCCCGACGCAGGGCTTGAACCCATGAACCGTGAGATCATGACCTAAGTTGGACGCTTAACCGACTGAGCCTCCCAGGCACCTCATATTCAATGGATTTTAAGAGAAGAATTTCAATGTAAGAAAAGGAGAGACTCAATTATTAAAATAGGATCAGGATTGTACATGAACAAGTTTAATTAATCATTACAGATGACTTCAAACAAAGCTATTGGGTTCTTCTTGCTTAAAGGAAAAGAATTGACTGACATGGGAACAGCTTATATTAAGGTTTTGACTTCAAATATTTTTGTCAGACCATGTTTGCCACTAATTTAATTACGGTTATGGATGACCATGAGAAGTAGTTTATTTAGCATCAATGATGATAAAACAGGCATGAGTTCAAGAGATATTTAGACTAGATATTCACACATATTTTCAACATTTATCAAGCATTACAATGAAGAGTTATAGTCTTCATTTTATTTTTTTAATGTTTATTTATTTTTGAGACAGAGAGAAACAGAACTTGAGGTGGGGAGGGGCAGAGAGAGAGGGAGACACAAAATCCAAAGCAGGCTCCAGGCTCTGAGCTGTCAGCATAGAGCCTGACACAGGGCTCGAACCCATGAACTGTGAGATCATGACCTGAGCCAAAATCAAACGCTTAACTGACTGAGTGACCCAGGCATCCCTCTAGTCTTCATTTTAAAGGAACATCTGGAAGACATTAAAAAGAATGCTCTGACCCAAAAGGTAGAAAAGCAGAGAATCATAGAGACATTGAATGTCACGTTTGGAAAAGATCTTATACATTACCTATTCTATTGCTCTCACTTTACAGATACATAAACTGAAATCCAGAAAAATGAAATAACATGGGAAAGTCATCCTGGAAACCATCGAATCCCTGAAGTCAACTACAGGAACTCGGAGTTGTAGATATTAAGATAAGAGCTGAAAAGAAATATATTATAATCTCTACCATCTTGATAATTTTCAAAGATTGTGTATAGTTAATCACAGGTGCTTTGATTTAATCTTACCGGGAGGTGTTCTACCTGATGGATTGATTAGTCCCTAAGAAAATCTTCCAGTGTCCTTAGGGAAAAAAGGCTAAGATTCGTGAATCATTAGATTCTCCCATGTGTCAAAGAAATACCTGTGATTGGAATTCTGAGGAGGAAAGGATTGGTGTGGCCTAGAATAATTCAAAAATAAAGAATTGAGGTCCACTCTTTAATGATGAGTGGAGGGAACGAAGGGTGGCCATTGTTGGAAAGAAATGGTGGAAATAACAAAAGCAAAGGAGAAGCAGCAGAAGCCAGCAGCCCATGGTGTCTGTGCTGGGGGGAAACCTGGTTCAGGAGAACTGGATTTAAAGGTGGCAGTGGGGTGCCTGACTGGCTCAACTGGTAGCACATGAGACTCTTGACCTTGGGGTTACGAGTTTGAACACCACGAACACCACGTTGGGTGTGGAGATTACTTACAAATAAAATCTTACAAAACATGAAGTAAAAAACATAATAGAGGAAGGAGCAAAAGCAGCTCTTGGACTTCTCTTCCAGTTATGTAATTCAGTGATCTTTGCTGTCCTGATTACCTTTAACCTTCCTTCTGGAAGGCAGCTGGGAAGAAAGAGGCACATCCTTTTTTATTATTATTATTTTTAAATAACACTTATTTACTTATTTATTTTGAGAGAGGGAAGGAGAGAGAGAGAGAGAAAGGGAGGAAGAGAGAGCACAAGTAGGGGAGGAGCATCAAGAAGGAGACAGAGGATCCGAAGCAGGCTTGGCACTGTGAGCACAGAGCCCAATGTGGGGCTCGAACCCATGAATCGGCAAATCATGACCTCAGCTGAAATCAGGAGTCGGTTGCTTAATTGACTGAGACACGCAGGTGCCCCCAGCGTATTCTTTATCTAAAAATTATAACCAGTAATAGTCTCCTAGGAAGGAATCTTCAGGAGGAAGGGGTTGAGGTCATGCAGCCTGCAATTAATCTGCCTTAGGATGGGAGGAAGTGCGATGCCACCAGAGAAATTCCAGGGGAGTTTCAGCCCTCA
Organism: Hyaena hyaena; assembly: GCF_003009895.1. Lineage (NCBI taxonomy): Eukaryota > Metazoa > Chordata > Mammalia > Carnivora > Hyaenidae > Hyaena > Hyaena hyaena. Next base: position 265,596 of record NW_024081060.1, on the reverse strand, counting down.
CCTGCAGGAGCTCACTTCCTTTCTGTGACCTGTATATAAAACTGGAAGCCTCTTGGCTTGAGACCGACTCCTAGGATACCAGGAGCAGCAGCCTTTCCTGAACTCAGGTAAGAGAATTCCCTTTCTCTACACTATTCACACAGTTCTGGGAATCAGCCTAGTCCTTCCAATCATTTACCCACGTATGTTCAGGGCCACATCTAAAGGAGCCCTTTCCAACAGTAAGAAATATCCTGAGGATAGAGAATTATCATGTTTATCTTCACACTCCAGTACCTAGCACAAAATTTAAGATAGTGCTCAAATATCTTTTTGATATTTGTGGCTCAGTCTGTTGGGCACCCTACTTCAGCTCAGGTCATGATCTCATGGTTCATGAGTTTGAGCCCTGCATCAAACTCTGAGCTGTCAGCACAGAGCCTGGAGCCTGCTTCAGATACTGTCTCCCTCTCTCTGCCCCTTCTCTGCTCCTGCTCTATCTCTAAAAAATGAATACTTTTAAAAAATATTTTTATTTTATTTCTAGGAGAGAGAGAGAGAGAGACAGCGTGAGCAGGGGAGGGTCAGAGAGAGAGGGAGTCACAGACTCTGAAATAGGCTCCAGGCTCTGAGCTGGCAGTCAGCACAGAGCCCAACGCGGGGCTCGAACCCATGAACTGCGAGATCATGACCTAAGCGAAAGCTGGATGCTTAACCGACTAAGCCACCCAGGCGCCCCCAAAATTAATATATCTTTTTTAAAAATTTAATTTAAAAAAGATGGTGCTCAATAAATGCTAATCAAATTGTTGAATTTATTACTTAATTTCGAGAGAGAGAGAGACAGAGCCATGAGCTAGGGAGGGGCAGAGAGAGAGGGAGACACAGAATCTGAAGTAGGCTTCAGGCTCTGAGATGTCAGCACAGAGCCCAACGTGGGACTCGATCTCACAGACTGAGATCATGACCTGAGCCGAAGTTGGACGCCTAACCTACTAAGCCACCCCGGTGCCCCTCAAATTGTTGAATTTAAAATATATTTACTATATACTCGCTATATTCAAGGCAGCTAACATCATTCTCTGTTTAAAGTGAATTGATCACCCATTATAGTTTAGGTGTATAAATCATATATCATTGTCTTTAAATGTCAAAACAAGTTTCTGGGGTAAGTGTAATTGTTATCATTGTGGGGGGCTAAGAAAACAAAACTCAAAGAGGTGAGTTCATCTGTCCAGGATCACATAGATATAGGGTGACTAACTCATTCAGGTTTACCTGTGACTTTTCCAATTTTGAAACTGAAGGCCCTGTGTCCTGGGCCCCTCCCTCCCTCCCCCACCCCTGGCCCTGAGCAAACTGGGCCTCCTCCCCCGCCCCCCCCGCCCGGCCCTGAGCAAACTGGAACAACCTATTTTGATGGGAACTTGTAGCCAACATGTCTCAGCATGGCGCTGTCAGATCCACTCGTTATTTAAAATGTTGATGTTTTTCATCATGGATATTTTTTCATTAATTTTGATATTGAATGAAAATATTCCTTATCTTGATGATTGAGACTTTTAGTGCCCACTTACATTTGGTGCCCGAGATGAGTGCTCCGTTCTCCTTACCCTAATCCCAGCTCACTGTAATTTATCTTCAAACTCAGCAAACACTATAAAGTGCCCTCTTATGGAGCAGCCTATCCCAGGAAGAAATGAGTTCCCTTCTTGCTCTTCTCTTTCTTTTGGGACCTGGGCAGAGCCAGGAAAGAGCCCGCTCTTGCAGCATTCTCAGGGTGCCTGACTCTAGTCTTCTGTAGAGGGTGCTGTGGAGCGCAGACACCCTTAGAGGGAGAAGTGTTAGGTGTAGCTGGGCTGACTGCCCATCAGATCTTGTCTTTCCCTGGCAGTAAGATTGTTATGAAATCAAAGACTTTCTATTCGCCTTTGGGGTTGAATTAAATCTATTATCTCCAAATAATCAACCTGATCCCAGACAAATACCAAACAGCTAAGCTCTTCTGCCTTGGGGGTAGCCATAAAATCCAGACAATTTTCCCCAAGTGTTTTTGGTGGCTCAGCAACAGCTTCTGTAAGATTCTGTTTTCCCGCAGTTCCCCTGTGGGCTTAAGGGGACCAGAAGAGTGAGCTACATTGGCATTGTGGAAGAGAAGTCTGTATACGTCAATTCGGCAAAACAAGTTTTAACATTTTCCCCGAAATGTAATCCTCTGTCTACTCACTGCAAGTGCCTGCTGCTCCGGGCCTTACCTGCTGGGCAATGACGATCGGGCTGGGATGGGGACAGAATAAAGGAGTCAGGACCTGTAGCACCAACTCACACTCAGACCCTGAGCAAACACCCGAGTCTCTTCTTCCAGGACAGCAGCTCAGCAGCTTTTCTTAGTAAGTTAGATGGATGGCCCAGACTGTCCAAAGCCAGACAAAGCTATTGAGTTTCACTAGGGCTCACCTGGGGAAGGCATGTCCCTGGTGACTGAATTGGCTTCTTCAGACATAACATTGGGAAAATCAGTAAGTCATGCTCTTTCCTTTGAATTCCTAGCTCCTATGGTCTTCAGATTCTGGCACAAGATGAAAGCGTCTGGTCTTCCCATCTGCCTTCTCTCTGCTGTGTTTTATCTCTTCTGGACACCTTCTGCTGGGCTGAAGACACTGCACTTGGGAAGTTGTGTGATCACCACAAACCTTCAGGAAATGCGAAACGGGTTTTCTGAGATACGGGACAGTGTGGTAAGTGAGGGAGGCAACTCCCCCCTGCCCCTGTGGCTGCCTCTCTCCTTCTCTACTTGCCCTTCTCTGTCCTCTGGTAGCCCGGCTGTATGATCACAAAAGGAGACAGGCTGGGGACTCCATACCAGGAGGATGCATTCCCAAGAAAGAGCTGTAGTTCACAGTTTTAAAGTGTTTTGGGAAGGGACACTGCACTGGGCCATGGCAAGCAAAAGATGAGAGAGGCCTTGATGTCTAAGACCTGGCAGCAGTCACTGACCTGTCCTTTCCTGCCTTGCCTTCTTCCATTTAGCAAGCCAAAGATGAAATCATTGACATCAGAATTTTGAGGAAGACTGAGTCTTTGCAAGACACAAAGGTACGTGCTTGGCCCATAGAAGTCTGGGAGGAAATACGAATTGGAGGCATCTCCACCACCCTGGGGATTGTCCCTGGATGACACCAACATACTAGTCTTCTTTGTAGCCTGCAGATCAGTGCTGCCTCCTCCGCCATGTACTGAGACTCTACCTGGACAGGGTATTCAAAAACTATCAGACTCCTGACCACCATATCCTCCGGAAGACCAGCAGTCTTGCCAACTCTTTTCTGACCATCAAGAAGGACCTTCGGCTCTGTGTGAGTAAAGGTCTTGGGTAAAAGGATTCATAGCTTCAATGACTTAGCAACCAGGCTCTTTCTTACCCCCCATTTACTGGGTAGAAAAACCGAGTCCAAAAGTTCTCATAATCTATATTGTGCCATGTGACAGGTAATAAGAACTCAGTTTTACTGACTTTAGGGTATACACCCTACGCAAAAAGTCTACATAACTACAAAGTACTATTTGATGTTAATGACAATTATCAATTATCCATGAAAATGCACTTTTTCTATAGGTAAAGGATCCTACAGTACATTGGTGTATCCTGTGCGAGGCAGCCTCTCCACAGGCCATGGGGTTGAATATCAAGACAAGATCTGAATAGAGCCTAGGTAACCAAAAAAGAGCTCCATATTTGAGCCTACAAAGCTGGCCTCCTCTTCTAGCTGATGATTAGTTTACTGATCCCAAATGATGAGGTCTGAAAAGACTTTCTATAGGAATGGAGTATGTACAAGAACATAGGTGAAAGAGTAGAATTCTCTGGTGAGAGCAGATAATCAGAATCTTTAATAAAATCCATCATCCTGTGGCATTCTTTTCAGCATGCGCATATGACATGCCCTTGTGGGGAGGAAGCAACGGAGAAATACAGCCAGATTCTGAGTCACTTCGAAGAGGTATATGCAATTTGGGCCTTGGTAGGGATGGGTGTGTTTTTAGAACTGAGATCACAAATGGGTGGATGGATGTTCATACTGGTAGAAATCTTGCAGCCCTCAATAATTGCCTTCTGAGGTCATGTGGACCATCCCTCTGCTTTAACCCAGGGGACATCCATCCAGACTCTAGAAGGGTGTTGTCTCTGGAAGACGCTCTGGGATTCCAGAGGGAATGGCCTTAATTCCATCAAGTCACTCCAGAGATATTTGGGTCTTCCAGCTGTACAAACAAGAAGCAGTAGTTTTCCAACATTACATACTTACACGTACCCTCAAAAACAGTCACAATTTCACACGTGCCCCTGCCATGCTGTTTCTCACCTGGGTGCCTTTGCACAACAGCCAGGAAGGCTTGGAGTCCACTCCTCACTGACTAATTCCTACTCATCCTTTAAGACTCATCCTAAGCATCACCCCCAGGAAGGTATTGACTGTGCCTCTCAGAGTTAGGTGCCTCTCCTGTCATCCTGTGCAGTTCCACCTTCTATCCACCACACTGCAGTTTAGTTGTCTGCTTCTGTCTCCTTCACTTGACTGAATTCCCTGTGGCTAGGGATTGTGCCATTCATCTCTGAATCCTTAGCCATCCCAGTAATTAATACAATAAAAATTTGTTCAATTAAAATTGCAACAGTAGGCAATTCCTAACACACACACACACACACACACACACCTTTCTTTAAAAAAACAACAATAACAGCCTAATTACTTTGATCTCTGTGATTCAAGAGGGGATGAGGTTATAGTCCAAATGCTGCTACCCTCTGAGCTTCAGTTTCCCTATGTAATGGACTCCATGATTTTCCTTCCTCTTGTGAGATCTTAAGATTCCTTAACTTCTTTCATGCTCTCCATCTTGAAAAGAATACTGTGCTTACAATCCCCAGTGGAGCTACCAGTGAAAGGAGAGCATTAACCCGGGAGTACATGTGGTCTCTTTATGAGATGCTCAGAACAGAAGTGTGTGTCTTTCAGCTTACGCCTCAGGCAGCAGTGGAGAAGGCTTTGGGAGAGCTGGACATTCTCCTGCAATGGATGGAGGAGATGGACTAGGAAGACAGTGATGACCCCACTGGCGGTAGTGCTGGCCAAGAGTCCCAGTCCTCAGTACCCGTGAAGGCCTGACCCCAAAGCACCACCTCACTGCTACACAATTTAGTGCTGGTCGCTGTGTATATTATTTATTTATTTATTATTTACTTCCTTATTGTGATTGTCCCCATGAGTTCCCACCCTTAATCTAGACCATGGTTTTATAAGATTTTGCTAATATCTTTTCCACTGTTGGGTGTATTTATTAGTTAATATATTTATTTATTTTTGCTATTTAACTTATTTATTTTTGTATGAGAGGATAAGACTTCAAAAATTCATGGATTGTATTTATAACCTGACTATAAGTTTTTGTACAGTAAACAAACCTTCTAAGTTCTAGAGGGGTGGCCAGGGGTGTTATTCACTTTTATTAAATTAAGGACATGTTTTCTGACTGCCAAGACTCTGTGAGATATTTAGTAGTGAACTAATAGCTACTAAGTGTGGGTTGTAGAAGAAATTCTGATGTGAAATTGTAGACTTGTCTCACAGTTACTGATCACCCTCACTCACCTCCCCAACCCGTACTTGCTATGGAATCTTGCATGGCAAAAATGTACTTCTACAAATAAAGTTTTCTTTGCATAATATCTTCTTGGAGTTTGCAAATGCTTCAGGAGCAAAAACAATGGCGCAGAGACCTTGAATCTCATATCACCTAGGGACTTCTTGCTCCTTTGGGGAAGAAAGATGCCAATGGGAACCTGGACCTTCTCCCTCCTACTGAATGCACTCCCAGTTTAATTCTTAATCCACTCGCATCTCTGGCCCTATGACTCGGCCCTCCACATAAAGAGACTGTGACCAAGTGAAGGGCTTCAGTTATCACTGCTTTCACCTTGTTGGCTTTGAGCACTGTCTTCTATGAACCTGCTTTTCTTTCTCACTTTGGGTTTTGCGTCAGGAGACTTTATCGCAACACAAATTACAATGGACAGGAAATTCTGTTATAAGGGTTAAGAACACACAGGTGCAAAGTTTAATTACTGAGCCTTGCCCAGGGAAGTTCATGAACCTTCTCCTGAAGCTATTCCACTTTGTACTGTGGCCAGCGCCCAGGGTGTAGGTTGTTTCTGGGTTGAGTCTTTGTCTTTATGACCAACCACTAAGTCAATATTCTCTGTTCAAGCCCCTTTCATATTGAGCTTCTCTGGGCTCTTCTGGCGTGGGCTTCTTGCCTCCTTCTTCCCCACCTCACTTGGAACTGCACCGCCAGCTGTACTTTAGTTTTCCCAATTTCATGAACAGCAGACTAATGCTGATGCCCTCACTCCCACAGCCAGTTTCCCTCACTGTTCCTGGTTTCTGCTCCCAATCCTCAGCTTGGGCCTTGATGAAGTTTAAATAACTTTACTAGTTTCTTTTCTCATTATACAAGTAACAACTACCCAACAGAGGAAATTTAGAACATACAGAGAAACATAAAGAAAACAATTTAAATCACCTATAATCCACTCTTAAATGTTTAGGTGTATTTTTCCCAGATCTTTTTTCTTGGATCCAAATCATGACTCAACCCTCACTACCTGCGGGATTTGGGCTGTGAAACTTAACCTTCGTGGAATTTAGTTTCTTCCTCTGGAAAACAGGATGATAGTGTCTACCTTTCAGGGTGATGGAAGACACGTGTTTTTTTGTTTTTGTCTTTTTAAATGTTCCTCTGAAAACAAGACATCTTCTGCTTTCATATCCCACATACTTATCACCTATTTGCTATCAGATTTTTACTCCATCTCACTTGTTTTTTATCGTATTTTCCAGTTGCATGTCTCCTGATTTTCTCTGACCAGTCTGACAAACAACTAAGCTTCAACTCTCCAGAAATAGCCAAGTTCACTGAACTCCGCATTAAAATTGGAATAACCACCTCCAAGAAACATTGGAAAGCAATGAGGAGATGGTTTTCCCTGCCAAGGGTATTAGTCTTCCAGATGGGTGTGTTCCAGGTTGGCCCCCAGCTAAGGATGAAATTCCTCCTCTGTTTTCTGAGAGACATTTCTGACTTTCCTGGAAGCGTGGGTCATGGGAACCCTGGGGCTTTGGGAACTGCACATTACCATGTTCATACTGACTTGTTACCTCTTTACTTATCTATTCCTTTTCTCAACAGAACCCATCTCTTCCTCCAGGTCTTTGGTCTCTTCTCTCCTTGCCCCATCATAGTACCAACAACAGCAAACTCAGCCATCAAGAAGTCCAGTCAGGTTGTGAAAACATCAAGGGAAAACTTCATTAAGGTGGGTCCATTGAGGGACAGACTCTAAGAATGGTTTATGATTGTCACCTCCAACTCCAACAATTAAAGTGATTATTATCGTTTATTAAGTACTCATCATGTGTCAGGCACTGTACTGGGAACTTCATATACATTACATTGTTTAATCGTTAAGATGACCCTGTGAGGTAGATAGTGTTATTACCAGTTTGCAAAGGACAAAGTGCTCAGAGATGATAAGTAATTTGTGTAAGGGGGCAGAACGAAAAGTTGAATGTGAACACTCTGATATCACAGCTCTATAGGCTTCTCACTCCACTGTCTACTTTCCCAACAATGACATCTTGTGTTCAGAGGCACAGTAGGAAGGATAAACATGTTAGGACTTCATAGAGATATGAGTAAAAATCTTGACTCTGACCATCACTATCTTGGGCAGGTGACATAACTCTCCTTAGTCTCTTTATCTGCAAAGTGTAGGTTATACTACATACTACACTGTTGATGTGAACACTAAATTGGATTGTCTTAGCTAACTTGAACAAGCACTTATTATGTATTAGGTGCTGTTCTAACTGCATTGTAAGTGCCCACTCATTTAATTTGTATAAGAACATGATGAGATAGCTGTGATTATTCACATTTTATATATGATGAAGCTGAAGACCAGAAAAGTGAAGTATCTTAAGTTCACACAGCTAACAATAGTGAGGGTAAAATATGAAGACAGTAGGCAGACTGGAAAATTATGCATTTAACCACTTCACCTTGCTGTCTGGCTGGAATGTCAGTAAATAGAGGGCACTTAACAGAATCTCTGGCTATAGCAATGGTTCTGCCTTGAGGGGAAAGTGATGAGCCTTCCTGCCAAGCTGTAGTACTAACTTTAACTTCTTGGTACTCTTTGTGACATCTGTGTTGAATTTCATTTTTCCATGATCTAAACATTGTCTCTTCAACAAACACAATGTAAATTCCTTTGGCGGTCACAAGACAAATGTGCTGAACCTCATGTTGACCTATCAGTTCTGGTTACTCTCCATCTCTGGGCCTCAGTTTCTGATGAGAGATTGAATATATGAATGGACAGTGGATACACCATATACAAAAATAGAATTCCAATCCACAATCTGCAGCCGAGGAAACCAACCCATTTCCTATAGTACCCAGCCCAGGAAGCCAGTCGGCTATCTTTAAGTTGGATTTGTATGAAGTCAGACTACTATCTATCTATCTATGGAAGCCAAACCATAACCCCTATAGCAATTGACCCTAAATGATCAGAACTTGATTGGTAACTGAAAGCTTCCCTATTTTTTGTTCCTACTTTCAACTTAGCATGAATCAGAAAAGCTAAGTATGCACTCCTAACTAATCACATAGGATCAGCTTCTAGTTAGCCCACCAACAGCTTCCCCATTCCAATCAAGGCATATATCCAAAGCCTTCTTTGTTTTCTACTGTAAAGCTTTCCTACTCATGCAGGCCTGTAAGTCTGTGCCAAAACACAAGTAATAGTAGCTGACTTCTTTGCTATAGCAAGCTCTGTATAAATAAACTTTCCCTGTTCTCCTTTGGTTGGTCTTCATTTATCCCACACTGCATTTGCAAAATGAAAGAGTTGAAATAGATGATTCTGAACTCTAGAAATCAGATGTACTACAACTGACTCAGGGGATCAGATGTAGCTGCAGCTGCCTTTCATTGCCAGACAGAGTTTGCATAGTTTCTATATCACTAGGTTTGCCTTCAGAATTTGGGGTTAGCATATCAGATTTGGCAGGCTTAAATGATGCCCCAGATGCCAGAAAGGCCGGACAAATCTTTCCTCTGTTGAGAGGTGGGCTCCTTCTCAGAATGAGAGATATCTCCCAAACCTAGACATGGAATCTAGATGCAGAGTAACTCAAAAGAATAAAAAAGTCCACTTATTTCCATCGTAGCTTGGAGTTACCCAAATTCTTTATTTTCGAAGACCCAGGCCTTCTCCAACATAGTTCAGTATAGCTTTGTCTGCCCAGACCTCTCCCAAAAGGATGGAGAGAGAATGAACCATTGCCCTTCTGGACTCAAGTTCCTGTAGGATAGGAGTCAGTCTTTTCAGCTTTTTAGCCTACCCTATCTGAGCGTAACATTACATCATTGATAAGGATTGAATTCAAAAGCACAAGGATGGAATGTGTATAAAGACAAAGTTTTAAAAAATACTAAGTGAAATTGCTTTTTCTTTATATATATATATTTTTTTATTTATTTCTAGGAGAGAGAGAGACAGCGTGAGCAGGGGAGGGTCAGAGAGAGAGGGAGATACAGACTCTGAAACAGGCTCCAGGCTCTGAGCTGGCAGTCAACACAGAGCCCGACACGGGGCTCGAACCCACGAACCGCGAGATCATGACCTAAGCAAAAAGTCGGACGCTTAAAAGACTAAGCCACCCAGGCTCCCCGTGAAATTGCTTTTTCTATGTATGTAGCTCCCACCTATTTTTTTTTTTTTTTTTTAGGAGGTAAATGCTTTCTCTTTTGCTAGAACGCAGATAACCCACCCTGCAGACTGGGCTTTACCAATAGGAGGCAGCAGAACAAATGGCAAAAAGATGACCGAATACAGCCACTCCCCTATTTCACTGGAAGGTTGGGAGGAGAAGAGGTGACACCCTGCAGTTCAACTCAACTGTCCTGAGCACATGAGTCAACTGCTTAACGGGAAGAAGGAAGGACTCAGAAGCCTGGAGGCAGGAAGCCCTGGATTACAACTAGAAATGCTAATACCTTTCAGAAAGCATTATTTGTCTGACTGAATGTTAGAAGTGGGAGAGAAGATAGATCATTTTACAGGGTGACTGGGGTTCAGAGAAGAAAGCGACTTGCCAAACTTTACACAATGAGTTATGGCAGAATTGGCATTAAAACTCAGGTCCCTGTACTTCCAACATTATTAAACCTCAATTCGATTCAAGAAGAAATAAGTCATCAATAGTGGAAATGAAATAAAATGGCCTTTATTCATAGATGACATGCATTGCCTGGGTAGAAACATATCTACAAAACTCTCCGAGGACTAATAAAGTTTCATTTGGTAGGAGAATATAAGATCAAGATACAAAGAGCAGTTGTATCTCCACATAGCATTAGCACACAATTAGAACTTGAAATTATATATATATATATATACATATATAATACAAATAATAATAGAAGTAAATAATATATAAATAATATATGTATGTATGCATCTATTATATGTCTGTATATATTAAAATATTATAATAATATTTTTAAATAGTATATAATATATACACACACATGTATACACACTATTGACAAAAGCATAAAAAATTTTGAAACACTTGGGGATAAATCAGACAAGAGACCTGGAAGATTTCTATATTGAAAACTACAAACCGTTGCTGAGAGGAATAAAAGATGATCGAAATAATGGAAAAATACACCATATTCAAGGATTGGAAGTTTCAATATTATTAAGATGTCAGTTCCCAAACTGATCTATACATTCACTGCAATCACTATAAAATTCTCAGCAGCCTTTCTTTTAAGGTAAAACTTGATAAATTCACTTTAAAATTCTTACTAAAACACAACAGACCAAAATAGTCTTCTGAAAGAGAAGAACAATATTGAAGGATTAATATTATCTAATCCCAAGACTTATATAAAGATAGGGTCATTAAGACAGTGTGGTATTAGTAGAAAAATAGATCAATGGAACAGAAAGGAAAGTCTAAAAAAAGACCCACACATTTATTGGCAATTGATTTTTAACAAAATTTTTAACAAAATTATAGAGGCAATTCAGTGGAGCTAGAAAAGCCTTAAAATTTTTAAGAAATGGTGCTAAAATAATTGGGTATTTTATGAAGAAAAATGAGCTCGGACCTATATCTTCCTCCACATATAAAAATTAACTCAAAATGGACCATAGATCTAAACAAACATTTATATACATACATGTATATATATATACACACACACATATAAAAGCAAGATATTTGAGCAGACACCAAAGAAGATAAACAAGCAAACATCCAAAGCATATGAAAAGATGTTCAACATCATTTGTCATTAAGTAAATGCAAATTAAAACCACAATGAGATACTACCACATACCAATTAGAATGGCTAAAAGTCAACAGATTGACTATACTAAGTGCTGGAGAGGATGCGGAGCAAGTGAAACTATCATATACAGCTTTTGGGAGTGTAAAATGATAAAAGTTTGAAAACAGTTTGTAAAAAGTATGCAAACATCCTCCGTATGACCCAGCCAATCTACTTTATGTATTTCTCCCAACGAAAAGAAACCATATGTCCATACAAAGCCTTGTACATGAATGCTCATAGCAGCTTTTTTAAAATAAAATTTTGAGGAGCGCCTGGGTGGCTCAGTCAGTTAAGCATCTGACTTCGGCTCAGGTCATGATCTCACGGCTCGTGAGTTCGAGCTCTGTGTCAGGCTCTGTGCTGACAGCTCTCTGTCTCTCAAAAATAAGTAAACATTAGAAATAAATAAAATAAAATTTCGAAACAACCTAAATGTCCACCAATAAATGAATGGCTGGTGTGCTGGATATATTTATTATCTTGATGGTGGTGACAGTTTTACAGATGTATACATAAGCCAAAACTTACCAAATTGTACGTTTTAAACGTGTGCAATTTATTGCATGACAATAATATATCAGTAAAGCTGTTGCAAAATCATTCAATTTAAGGCAGTCCTCTTTCTAGGCATTGTGGAGGTTAGAGGCATATAAAGAGAATGAGAAGACACTGTCCAGCAATATATAGCCCAATATGATTAAGGAAAGACACTTGTATGGAGGAATCAGAGAAGGCTTTCCAAAGGAGAGATCCTTGGATTAGACTTTTAAAGATAAACAAGGATGTCAGCACGTGGCCTGAGAAGACAAAGGACCTTGAAGTCCTGCCCCTCCAGGGAAGCCGTTTGATCTTGTGCTAATCTCCATATTTCTTTTTGTGTGTATAGCATATAGCAGTTTAAAATACCTTTGTTTAACTTGTTTTATTTACTTATTTATGTCCCACCTTCTATCAAAGTGATTTATCTTTATCTTCATAAAGATACTTGCAATACAAGATTTAAAGAAAGTGGATGAAATCCTTGGAACACAGACAGGATAATGAAGTTGAACTAAGACTTCTTCCACAAAGGATGTATCATAAGTTTCTGAGTCATAAGTTGCTAGAACGCTCAAAATTTGGCTCTGTGATTTGTACAGGTTGGAACAAACTGGGAAACGATTATTGCAGACTCACCAAGCACTTGGTCTAAGCTATCTATTTGAACCCTCACAAACCCTGCTCAGTGGGTGTATCCCTCCTCCCAACGGCAGAGCCCAGAGATTTTTCTGAAGCTTCTGGGGGCTGATTAATATGTGGAAATATTTTCTTCCTCATCTGTTCTACATGAAGAAGGAGACAGCTGCTGGCTTTTAAAGGAGACTTCTCACTGAGAAGATTCCAGGAAAAATTGGAAAAATCAGGAAATATGACAAGAAAAAACCTGAAGATATTGAAGAGTTAACAGGACAGACCAAATTACAGAGCCAGGATTTGGGTAATGGCAACCCAGTGCTGGGTTGTGCACTGGGCATGGCTTTTCCCACAGGGAAGTCATCGAAATTGAGGAAAGTTCATGAAAGGTTGGGAGACTGAGAAGGTGTATGGAATTTGACACAAATTTACAGGATTTGGGCCAACAGCAATAGGTGCTCAGAGCCTGCTAGAGAGGCGCCCTCCTAACTCCCTGCTGAGAGCCCAGGGAAAAAATCAGCTTTGAATCATCTCAATCTGTCGAAGCAATCTGAGTAATTAGAGTAATTGAGGTAATGTGAGATAACTAATCCCCTACTCTTCTTTCAGAAGCAAATATAAATCCACCTCAGAGGAAAATGATATTCTAAGCTTGATATTATCTTTATAGTTTATCAAATACAGCGCCTGGAAGTGTTCAGAATAGGCAAACCGATAGGAACAGAAAATAAACCAGTGGTTTCCAGGCACTAAGGGCAGGGGGAATGGGGAGTGACTGAGAATGAGAAGGGTGTTTCTTTTGGGAGTGATAAAGATGTTCTGGAATTAGATAACAGTGCTGATTGCACAACTCTGGGAATATACCCAACACCACTTTTAAAGGGTGAATTTTATGGTATGTGAGTTACGTCTCAATAGAGCTATCATATGAAGATACAATGAAAATATTTTCAGGTCAACAGCGTTAACAGAAAGTAGGAATAGTTATTTAAGGCATAATGATTTTAGGACAAAATGAACTGGCTTCTTAGGAAATGATTTCATTCTCATTTACTTTCATTATAAATGTTAATGAAAAGGCAGCCCACTCAATGAATTCTGGTCTTAAGATTTTCATATCATATTCTCACATGATACCTCTTCGAGCTGAACTATTTACCATTTTTTTAAAAAATTTTAATGATTTATTTATTTCTGAGAGAGAGAGAGGCAGAGTGAGCAGGGGAGGGCCAGAGAGAGGGAGACACAGAATCTGAAACAGGTTCCAGGCTCTGAGCTAGCTATCAGCACAGAGCTTAATGCGGGGCTCGAACCTACGAACCATGAGATCATGCCCTGAGCCAAAGTCGGAGGCTTAACCGACTGAGCCACCCAGGTGCCCCCTATTTACCATTTTTTAAAGCAATTTTGCAGGCATTGTAAACAGATGATAGAAACTGGGATTAGCCACAGTATATTCTATAGTTTCTAGACGAGGCATTATAAGGACTATTTTTATTCCTCCTAAGTGAAAGAGCATAGAGATAAAGAGTAAGAAGTTATTTGTAGCCATCTCAAGTTCTTTTTATTAATAAAATGCATTAAATGTATCATAATAATAAATAGAAATAATAGTAATATTTTAATAATAGCTAACTTTTTAAATGTTTTAACATTTATTCATTTTTGAGAGACAGAGAGAGGAAGAATGTGGGGGGTGGGAGGCAAATAGAGAGGGAGGCACAGATTTGAAGTAGACTGCAGGCTCTGAGCTGTCAGCACAGAGCCCAACGCGGGTTCTCTTCAAACCCAAGAACTGCGAGATCATGACCTGAGCTAAAGTCGGAGGCTTGATCGACTGAGCCACCCTGGCACCCCTAACTTTTTCTTGTACTTACATGTTGAGCTCTGTCTTCTACATGCTTTGCATGTACTTTCTCATTTAACCCTCACAAAAACCTATGAGGTGGGTAGTACATTTTTATTCTCTCTTCATAGATGAAGAAACTGAAGCATAGGGGAATCAAGGGACTTAACCAAGGTCACACAGCTAGTAAATTACAGAGGCAGGAATCCAAAACCAAAGTGTGACTTCATGCTACAAGTCTTCAGGTGCCACTGTACCATTGACTCCATACACTCAGGCTTGGAGTCAGAGTCCTGAGGTCAAGTCTAGGTAGCTCCATTTACTAGCCCTATGAGCTCAGGCAAACCATTAAACCTCTCTTTGCCTGGGCTTTCTTTTTTGTTTTTAAAAAAGTTTTTAAATTTATTGGTTGAGAGGGGGGACATGCAGAAAGAAAGAGAGAGAGAGAGAATTCTAAGCAGGCTTCATGCCACCAGCGGGGAGCCTGACGTGCGGCTCTATCTCACTAACTGTGAGATCATGAGCCCAAATCAAAAGTTGGATGCTCAACTGACTGAGCTACGCAGGTGCTCCTGCCATGGCTTTCTAATCCATAAAATGGAGATAATGACGTCTTCTCTGACTCACAGGGTTTTCGTGAATATCAAATTGTGGGAGAACTTTGTAAAGTACAGCACAACAGGCTGGCTTATTGGACTAGAATTGAGACCTAACCCCTTCCTCCCCAAAGAAATGGTGCATTCTGATTCCAGGCTACCAGAAGTGGCCCCCAAACAAATCATCCATGGCACCCTGGTATGTGACCAAGAATGGCTTGCAGTATAAATTGGGAAAGCTCTTTCTCTGAACTCTGTAACACTTTGGGCCGAACATCTCATTTGTGGTGAGTGAGATCTTGCGACATTTTTTGGCTGGAGCAAATTGGCACTGAGAACCTGGTGAGGAGAATCCCATTGTCACCATCCCTGGGGAAGCAGCCGGAGCTTACAACAGCTGGCGTGGTCAGTCCTCATGGTACAGCCTGGTGCATGGACGTGCCTCTGACAGGCACTCCTTTGGGAATTCTCAAAACCTTCTGGAGAATGGGACTCTGTAAGAACTTCCTATGTTTACAGGAGGATTTGGGACCACTGAACTTTGAGATATTTAATTTCTAAGTTTTAATCACAGTTACTGAGACATGAACATTCAGGTTTCACTATTCCAGGTTATCTTTATTACTATTTTACGGTGGGAAAGAGGAATCCACTCAAACAGGATTAAGCAATTAGATCCATTATATCTCTTTTCTTGTGAGGCCATCTCTCTGGCCTGGGAAAAAGAATGGTGACTTTTCAAGGCAGGAAATACCCCCCGGAAGGAAATACCCTCTCTTCATTTTCATGAGTCATACATAAGGATATTTTTTCTGAAGTTGATGGCAGAATGGACAATGAGCCCCACCCTCTGTAGCTGGAAGCAGCTTCTACTCTTCATCAGCCCTTTGACTTTTGAGGATTCCCTGGATTTGATCATTTATCCAGTGGGGAAAGCCTAGAGATAAGGAGCTACACACATAAAAATTTGGGGGGCGGGGTGTTAAGAACCCAAGTCATTTTGCCTTTCAAGCATCATATGTAAGCCCTTTCAGAGACACAGTCTCTAGTTTCTCATGTTCTGGGGCAAGCTCAGACCTGCCAGACCTTAACCTGCCTTTCTTTGCCAGGTTTAAAATCCAAGTAGTGAGTACGTGGGTAGAAGTGTGTGTGTGTGTGTGTGTGTGTGTGTGTGTGTGTGTGTGTGTGTGCGTGCGTGCCAGCCGTCTGTTGTTGCCTTGTCCAAAATGTTTTACTGGCACCTACAGATAGAAGAGTCCTCTCCATCGCTCCTGCCAGGAGCACCCCCATCCATCTTGCATTCTGGAGCTGTTGTCCCATCACGTGACTCCCGAATGACTGAGCAGCCGGTTGCTGGATCCCAAAGTCGTCAGCATCATGCCACAACCTGACCTCATCCTGCCGAATGCATTGCTTGCACTGTGCTTCAGTAGAAAGCAGTGCTTTCCATCAAAGGATTTTTGAGAATCTCTGACTTATAATGACTTGTCTCAATAGCATATACACTAAGAATTTTTCCTAGATCAGAGCCTAAATTGATTTTCTGTGGGTTGGAAGGGTCTTTAGAAACATTTCAGTTCTCTAACATTAGCCAGGTTAGCTGAATTATGCCCTCATCTCTCTCAATGTCTTCTTACAACAGAAGTGATTTCTCACTTATTTTACACATCCAACGCATGTCAGCATGGAGCTCCGTCCATCATGGATACTCAAGGGGCCAGCCTGAAGAAAATGCTTCTATCCTGTAATGCTGTCATCTCAACACAAGCAGGACATGAGAAAGCCTGGAGCAGTATGCATATGCACATGACCAAAATGACACGTTTCTTCCACCTCAAAATAGTCACATGGCCCATCTAACTTCAGTGGGGCAGGGAAGTGTGATTTTCTAGGAAGAGGGAAGCTGTTAACTATGAGAAGCAAATGAAATGTCTGCCATACTTTATTTTTTTTAATTTTTGAATATTTATTTTTGAGAGGGAGAAACAGAGTACAAGTGGGGGAGGGGCAGAGAGAAAAGGAAACACGGAATCTGAAGCAGGTTCCAGGTTCTGTGCTGTCAGCAGAGAGCCTGACATGGGGCTCAAACTCACAAACCATGAGTTCATGACCTGAGCCTAAGTCAGAGGCCTTAACCGACTGAGCCACCCAGGCGCCCCATGTCTCCCACACATTAAAGTGGATATCCAACCCAGAGTACATTCAGAGATTTAAAATCTCAATTCGTATGCTGAGTTAACCCAACCAAATGCCGATTTCAAATCATTATGAATAGTTTCATATTGAGTATCTTACTCACTATTTATTTATTCAATAACCTATTTTTCTTTGCAGAGCAGTGTAAGGAAAAGAGAAGGATACAAGATCTCATCCCTTTGCCCTCCCAACATCTTAGTTCAGGAGAGAGAGAGAGAGAAACTTATTTCATATTAGGTGTCCAAACAGAATGTGTGTGTGTGTATTATATATGTGTATATACCTGCATATATATGTACAACTGCTTTTGACAGTCAGCAAAATATCATGGCCATCTTTCTTTTTTTTTTTTTTTTTTACAAATAGTTTATTGTCAAATTAGTTTCCACATAACACCCAGTGCTCATCCCCACAAGTGCCCTCCTCCATGCCCATCTCCCCCCCTCCCCCCCACATCCCTCAGTTCTCAGTTTTTGTCAGCATTCAAGAGTCTCTCATGGTTTGCCTCTCTCCCTTTCCCCCACCATTTCCGCCCTTCTTCTCCCCCTTGTTCCTCCGTCAAGTTCCTCCTAATCCTCCTATACGTGCAAACATATGATATTTGTCCTTCTCTGCCTGACTTATTTCGCTCAGCATAACATCATGGCCATCTCTCTATGTCAAAGCAATAAGGGGTGGTTAGTGTTTGGCAGGTGGTAGGGACATCCCAGATTGTGAACAGGTGGGCAGAGGCCAGGGGTGGAGATAAGCAGTTCCGTTGGGCTGGGACCACAGTGTGCAGAGGTGTGGGAAGAGATGAGCTGGGAAAACGAATGGACCAGGTTTCAGAGACAGTGCATTTCCAGGTCAAGGAGTTTCAACAGTCTTTAGTGAGCAACAGTGAAACTAATGATTTATTTAAATGAAAAGTAACTTAAAATTTTTTAACTATTTATATTTGAGAGAGAGAGAGCACAAGCAGGGGAGGGGCAGAGAGAGAGGGAGACAGAAGATCCGAAGCAGGCTCCAGGCTCTGAGCTGTCAGCACAGAGCCGAACGTGGGGCTGGAACCCATGAACCGTGAGACCATGACCTGAGCCAAAATCAGATGCTCAACTGACTAAACCACTTGGGAGCCCCCAAAATAACTTTTAAAGAAACTTGCACTTATATTCAACTTGTATAAACTTGGAAAATACAGAAAAGCTATAGAGAAGAAAAACGCCCATTATCTCACCACTCACCACAGAAAAGATAATTTTGTTAATAGCTTGGTATTTATAGTTGTTGGTCATTTTCAACATATATGCTCACTTTTTTTTTATAAAAATGGGATCATACTGCCTATATCATTCTGTAACCTGATTTTTAAACCTAAAATGTTATAATATGTTTTAAGACTGTAAATACAAATTCAATTATATGGACTTTTACCCATAAGTAATCATTTGAGAATCACACAAAAATAAACAATCAATTTGATTCAATTTATCCCCCCTGAAATGCGTTCCATTTGCCTGATTTTGAAGTTAATAATTGATTAGAGAACAATCACACTTGTGATTCACAAATCACAAACCAAAGATGATGGGGGGGGGAGGGCGGTGAGGAGTACAATCGAGTTGTGCATTTAGAAGGATCTCCTAGAGTAGCATGCATTCGTTTGAAAGAGGAATGAGATAGGAAGAATCTGTAAGACCCCCTTTCCCTCACTTTTCTTTTTCCTTTCTCTTTCTCCCTCCTTCCTTCTTCCCTCCTTTCCTTCCTTTCTTAAAAAAAAAAATCTCCATTTGGAAAAGCAATCTGGGATATGTGAAAGAGTGACACAGGAAAAAGGAGAATCCTATACCTGGATCTATTCAAGAGACTGTAACTACCATTTTCCCCAACCTGTGTACTGTCATGCCTTTAAAATATTCATGTCTTTGGGACTCAAAGCTGACATTTTGCAGGCTTTGGGAGGGTACAGGAGCCTGACTTCTAGGAAGCAGAGGCAGTTCTCAGGACTGGGTGTCCCCTGCGGTTCTGTTTCCTGTAATTGGCCAAAAGCCTTTGCTCAGAGAATGACGATGCTCTCTCCTCCTACTTCTCCTTTCTTGCCGGCATCTCTGAGGGACCAGCAGCACCCTAGGCCCCTCTTCATGCTCTTAAGTGGTATTGAAATTGCTGTTCCCCATTGATGTCCATGAATAATTAAGCAAAAGAACTATCTGTGGTGGTCCCGCTTCTTGCAGCTTCGAGATCTTTCTTTTCCTTGGTCCCCTACGGTAACTGTATGGGCATGGAATTTGTGAGGGTCACAACGGTCTCAGGCAGGTACTCTCCCTTTGTTTTTGCTGGTAAACTCCTGCTCAGCCTTCAAGAGTCAGATGAAACATCACCCCTGCTGGAAGGCTTCTCCACCCCTTCCAGCACTGTTCCAAGACTGTGGGAGATTCTGCCTCATGTGGCATGATGTTTTCATGAGCTCCGTCCTTCTGTTCAGGGCACCCAAGACACAGTGTTGCAATTTAGCTGCTTGGCAGTGTATCTCCACTTTACTGATACATTAGAGCCCAGAGGACTGCATCTGAATTTATTTTTTAACAGCTTTATTAGGATATAATTTATACACCATAGAGTTTACCTATTGAAAGGGTACAATTAAATAGCTTATAGAGTGTATTGTCGTAATATAATCTTAGAATATTTTCTTTAGCCCTTAAAAGAAACCTTGAACTCATTAGCAGTCACACATTCCTCCTACCCACGCAGAACCCAAATCCAAACCCTAGGCAACCACAACTCTCTTTTCTGTCTCTATAGATTTGTCTTTTCTGGACATTTTTGCAGAAGTGTTATTATAGTAATTCATTTTTTTTATATAACCTCTTCTGGCACTCAGTAGTGGTTAGGAAATGTTTGTTTGGTAAATGAATGCACATCTGCATGATTGAGAAGTTGCATGGAAGAGTGGTACAGGGCAAGGAATACTAGACTAAAAGCCAGAAGACCTGCAATCCAATCTGGTTCTGTTGTTTATTTATGTGTCCTAAGGAAAATCATTTGACTCTTCTCACTCTTAGTTTTCTTTTTTTTTTATGTTGATTTATTTATTTTAAAAGAAAGAGCATACAAGCAGGGGAGGGGCAGAGAGAGAGGGAGAGAGATAATCCCAAGCAGGCTCTGTGCTGTCAGTGCAGCACAGAGATGGGGCTCCATCTCACGGACCCATGAGATCATGACCTGAGCTGAAATCAAGAGTCAGATGTTTAACTGACTGAGCCACCAAGGCGCCCCCTGACTCTTAGCTTTCTGCTCCGCAGAGAAATAATACCTGCCCTCCTTATCTCAAAAGGCTACAGTGAATGTCAAATGAGAACATTTATTTGGCAGTATTTTGTAGATCTACGCATGCTGTATAGATGTAAAAAGAATTTGTTTGCTTTTACTTTCATCCCCTGAAATGTCTGTAATCATACATCATTTTCTCCACCAACTACAGAGAAGGTAGAATGGCCGAGTGCTAGTCTAAGGAGGCTAACCCTTGACACCCATGTTTCATCTCTGTGCCTGGAATGATAGCAGCCGAGACAGAGAAAGAGCTGACAAAATGCCCACGTACCCCACATATATTACTGCATAAGTTCCCCAGCCAAATAGGGAGATAAAAATCATCTTTAGAGCAAAGATTAAACTCAATTCACTGAAAGAAAAATGATGATGTAACTTTCTTTTAGCTCCTGGCTATCAGGAAATCCTAGTCCATGGGCTCATCATTTCTCTCCTATAGGGCATTTCCATTGATCAGGAAGAAGGTGTATTCAGGTGTAAGAGTGAGTTCTTTATTGCTTCACCTGGGATTGGAGATGGGACCCTTCTCCATCCTGATTCAGTCCCTTTCACTCTATATAGATTTAGAGGAATTTACAGGAGATGTGGGGGTAGGAGTAAATTTACTTCTCAAACATAAAATTGAAACTCTGCAGAGAGATATACATGACAGAGGTGATATGAGACAAACAGAATAAACCTTCTAAATCTAATAAAGAATATTTTGGGGATGGAGGGAGGTGGCCTTGTAAATCAAAGTTTATTCTCAAGGGAACTTTTCTCCCACCCAATATTTTTGCAAAAGAAATTCCCCCAAGTTCCAGAGAGCATGGAGGTTAGAGAGATTAGAAGAACCTCTGGTTCTAGTCTGGTCTAGGATGGAGTTTGGGTAAAAATTTGTGGATCTAGACCGAAGTACCAGCCCCACTTTCTCCAACCTTTTGAAATCTGACGCTTGGAGCCTCCTCAGGGGTGAGCCAGCAGGTCAGCCCTTGCCCATCCGCTCCCTCCCAGGAGCCTCAGGGCTCTGCTACCCAAGTCGCCATCTTGCTTTCTCCACATCCCTGACCATGTTATCTCTCCACTCCCCCTGCCCCAGTAAGGGCTCCCTTCTTATCCTTCTCTGGCATTATTTCAGCTGTTTCCCACACAGCCACTACTTTCCTCTGGTCCAGGATTTCATAGTCTCAGCATTGTTGGCATTTGGGCCACTTAATTCTTTGTGGTGAGGGCCCTAGGATGTTCAGCGGCATCCCTGGCCCATTCTACTCTGTGTCTGTAGCACCTCTGCCTCCCATACTTCCCTGTTAGGACACCCCAAAAACATCTCCAGACATTGTCATATGTACCCTAGGGACAAAATTGTCCTATTGAGAGTCACTGCTCTAATCCTCCTGCTTTCATTTGAAACCTTCGTTTGTTATGCATTTACTACATGAACGTATATATTTATTTTAATATATTTTAATTTTAACATATTTAAGAATCACCTTGGAGTTTCTTAAGATTCACAATCTGGTTCAGTAGTTTAGGGAGAAGGGTTTGAGATTCTGCATTTCTTTTTTGCTAGTTTATTTTAGTGGTGAGAGAGAGAGAGCAAGCATGAGCAGGGGAGGGGCAAAAAGAGAGAGAGAGAGAATTTCAGCAGGTTCCAAGCTATTAGTGTGGAGGTCAACAGGGGGCTTGATCCCACAACCATGAGATCATGACCTGAGCCAAAATTAAGAGTCAGACGATTAACCAACTGAGCCACCCAGGCGCCCCATATTTTGCATTACTAATGAGCTTCCAAATTCCACTGTTGCTGCTGTTCCACAGACCACACTTAGAGTAACAGGCTGTCATTGTGTCCTATATAGGACTTGATTTTATAGATGAGAAAGCTGAAACATGGACAGCTCGGAGGCAACTCAGTCCTGTTTTGAACCCAAGTCTGTCTGTGTGCTAAGCTCGCGCTTATAACCAGCAACCTGAGTTGACTCTGGGCCAAGGTCCCTGAGTTCTCTCTTCCCAGGTAATCATGCTATGTTAAGCTGAGGCACCTGTTTGCCAGGAATTTCCATATTATATGATTCCTTCTCTAGGAAGTTAGCTACTCATGACCTCAGGTGGATATCCTGGAACCTATCACTCTATATCCCATGACCTCAAGCCTCTGTTCTAGCCTGCCCTGCTAACAGCTCATCCCTCCTGCCCCCCTGCCTATCAGCAGACAGTCGGCTAGCGCTGTCTGGTGAGCCCTGGGGCTCCCTTTGCCTCTCCGCTTCCTGCCTCGGCTGTCTGTCTCTCCAGTCCTCACCTGTCTCCCCCTTGTCTATTGCTGCTACACTTTCACTTTGTGTTCTTTCCCGTCTCTTGAATGCCTCTGGGCATCTTCTTACCGTAGAAGTGAAGGATTTTTAGCAGTGCTCCGGATCCTGAAGGGGAGGAAAGGGTGTGGTGTGGGCTCCTGCCTAGGACCGGAAGGCAAGACGTATGTCTTCCAGGAGCAAAGGACTCAAGCTTGGTCCTCATACAGGCAGCAGCAGCAGACCAAGGATGGCAGCAAGTATTTTGTCTGCTTAAGAAAATAAACACCATTGCACGTGTGATGAAGGGAAGGAGTGTCGGTGTCGGAAAGATTGGAAAGGGTCAGCCAACTGGAGAGATGCGGAAGGGTCAAGACCCCCAGGACTCTGTTCTTCCTTTTCCACTAAACTGGGGAAAATTTTCCCACCCCTCGTGTCACATTCTAGTCCCATGTCTCTTGCCTGAACCCAGGTTTAAAGGTGTTTGTACGGTCGGGTGTTGTATGTAAGCGATGAATCACTGAATTCTGAATTCTATTACTCCTGGAACCAATTTTGACTGTATGTGAACTAACTAGAATTTAAATAAAAATTTGAAAAGAGAAAAAAAACAGTAAAGATGTTTGTGTGGGAAGGTCATTTAGAACAGGACTCGGCAGCTTCTTTGCTCGGCAGCAAAGGGGCAGAGTATAAATATTTTGGGCTCTATGGGCCACACGGTCTCAGCCACATCTATTGGTCTCTGTCATTGTAGCACAAAGCAGCCACAGACAATATGTAAGCAAACTGGGTGTGGCTCTGTCCCAATAAAACTGTACTCATGGACACTGAAATTTGAATTTCACACACTTTTCATTTCTCATTTTTTTACCCAATCATTACAAAACATAAAAACCATTCTTAGGTCACAGGTAAGCCTTTCTTAGCTTATTCTTTGTCTGCAGTTTGTCATTCCCTGATTCGGGGTCCAGCGTTGGCTGACAATGTGTCCCAAGGACAGGGTCAAATTCTCATGGGAAATATAGTATTAAACAAAGTTAGGGGCACCTGGGTGGCTCAGTCAGTTAAGCATCCGACTTCGGCTCAGGTCATGATCTCACGGTTTGTGGGTTCGAGCCCTGCGTCGGGCTCTGTGCTGACAGCTAGCTCAGAGCCTAGAGCCTGTTTCAGATTCTGTATCTCCCTCTCTCTCTGACCCTCCCCTGCTCACACTGTCTTCCTTTCTCTCTCAGAAATAAGTAAAACATTAAAAAAAATTAAAGTTAAATGCACGTCCTCAACTCCTCAGCCCTAATGGGACGTCTCAGTCTTCATTATTCTCAGGAGCATGCCATGTTTCTGAGAGGGGCTGGCACGTGCCAGCCGATACTAATTTACTCACTGTGAAGTCTCCTGACACCCTGGACCAGATTCTGTGCAACGTGATTTAGGAACACCACTCCGGTTTACCCTTCACTTTACACATGGGGTGACTGAAGTCTGAGAGCTTTGCCTGCTGGACATAAGGTTGGGCTTCTTGACTGTGCTGATGCTCTGGACACCTCTCACTTCCACCTGTCCTGGGTGACCCCCAGCCAAGCAGCACAGACCGAGGCTAACCCACCCGGACACCAGGGTCCCTCAGCTCTCCAGACCTGGTCATGCACGCACTTCCTTATTCTTCCTGAACCTGAGAGGGGGCCATGGGTGGGCGCATGTCAGGGAATATTCTAAACTTCCTGGCCCTGAGCGATCCCAGAGGTGTGTATAGGCTATCCCGAGTCTCTAGTTTACTGTCCCATCAGTAGTCGGGCATAATTATGGAAAGAGTCTGGAGTAAGGAGACTAAGGTGCTCTGTGTAATTACCTGTGTATGGAGTTCACAAAGCATCCAGTCACTTTCCCATCTCCTCTTTGCACCTGCCCTCTGGGAGAGGTGGGACAGGCTTTTGTTTGTGGGTTTTAATGTTATAGATGCAGAAACTGAGGCTCAGGGTGGTTGGGAGACCTGCCGCCGGTCACAGAGCTGGTGGCACAGCCAGAGCTCAGCCCAAGGTCTCATCTCACCTCAGGGGCTGTTTTCCCCATTTGCCCATTGTCTTCAAGTGAAGGGTGAGTAGGCGGTGAAGTAATTCTCTAGGAGAGCATGACCAATTTCCCTTTCTCCACCTCCCCTTTTTCCTCTGCCCCTCCCCCCAGCCCCCATATATATGATCTCCACCAAGCCTTGCTAGCCGGCACATCTTTACTTCCGAAACGGCTTTCAGTGCCCGGCGAAGAACCTTCCACCCACAGTCACACCCCTGATCAGTGAACGGTGAGGGTGCCTGTCCAGCTTGCCCCTCCATAACAGGAACCAGCCGCCCCCTAACAGCAAGCCCTCGAGTGTCGCTTCCAGGACCTGGGGTGAGTGATGGGGGGTCCTGACTGCTTCGCTTCAAAGCATTAGACCACTGCTTTCTTGGGAATGGGTGCTGGGGGGAAGGATGAGAAGCTGCATTCTCTCGCTTTAACACCAAGTAGGGTCTGGGCTGGGTGGAAAGAAGGACGGGAAGATTGTGAAGCCCAAAGATGAATTTTCAAGAGAGGCTGCAAAACCTGTGGTGTTTGAGGGAACAGAATGAAAGACTTTGAGGGAGACACTGAGGCACCGACCTGCACGACAAAGGATATCAGGGACTCGTCCTGGGCACGTGTTAGCCGTCGTTCCAGAAACCGGTCTTCTCCCACCTTCCTGCAAGGCTAGGGCTAGAACTGAGTGGCTTCAGGTGTTAGGCCAGTGCCCGCAGTAAGACAGGTTCTTAAATGTTTGCGGAAGGAAGTCAGAAAGAAAGAAACGGAGGGAGGGAGAAAGCGGGGAGGAAAGAAGGAAGAAAAGCAAAAGGGGGAAGGAACTCCCTGCATTCGGTTATGATAAACAGACAGTGGGTTGCCATCGTCTAGCTTGGTGCCTCTACACAGTCATCCCAACTGGAGCTTCAGTGAGAAGTTTTAACGATGAGTCACCTGGAGATCTGATCCCTCCCTCTCATTCAGTTACCTGAACAGTTAATTCTTAGAGTCAGGGCTGAGTCGCACACTTGAGGGGGCAGAATGAATGTGTGCCCCTAACTTGCTGTCTGTGCCCCTCCCAGAGTCCAGGATCAATCCCTGCACTCCCTGGTGATGGGAAGTTAGAATGGCCTTCTGTTGGGGGTGGAGAAAAGACCCGCCCAAGTGTGGCTGGTGACTTTAGGGCAGAGCTCGGGCAAGCAAATGCATAGTTGAGGTCCCTCTCCTCCAGAGTCTGGGCTCCCTACACGCATTAAATGCCACCAGTCCCCTGCCTTTGGTCAAATTCTGACTGGCTGGTTGTTGGCTGGAGAGAACTGTCAGGGAGCGAGGAAGGAGGTGCTGGGTGTGTGTGACATGGGTGGGCATGGTGGGGGAGGGCATAGAGAGAGAGTGAGACCAGCTGGTACAAGATAGAGGGCACAAAGATCCTCACCCCACCCCAGTGCACAGCAAGGCCACATGTTTGGAATGTTCTAACACTAGAAACTTATTCTGGTCTCAAATTTCACACCTGTGTGTTCCCAAAGCTGGTCAAGGTAGAACCGAGGGGCATTACTCTGGGAATGCCCCTGCTGGGCAGAAGACCTTCCTCAGTGGAATGTCTCCATTCTTTCTTCCAGCAGGATCCACACCTGGTCCTTCCTTTGCCACAGATGGGCTTTCCAGTGCCGAGGACTGCTCTCCTCTGCCTGGGTCTGATCCTACTTCTCTGGAGCCAGGGGCCAGGCATCCAGGGCCACGAGTTCCAATTTGGACCCTGCCGAGTGGAGGGAGTTGTCCTCCAAGAGCTCTGGGAAGCCTTCTGGACCATGAAGGACTTCGTGGTGAGTGAAATGCTGGCCTGGGCCCGGCCGCAGGGGTTGCCATGAGTGCAGGATGGTATCTTATGATCGTGGAGCCCTTTGTAACTCGCTGTATATTCTTTTCCTATGTGATAACTTGAAGTCAGATGTGTCACAAGCCCACACTCCCTCTTGCACATAAGGAAACAGAGGCTTAGAAAGGAAGTGGTCAATGTCTAGGAACATAAACACAGCCCAAGGGGAATAGAGAAGGGAACCTGATTCATCCGGGCGTCGTCCCACGGGGCCAGGGCACTCCACCAACCAGAAGTCATGGGAAATTCTTTGAGACCCACTGAAGTTTTCACCAACTGCTTTGCCAGATTCCTGCTAGTCTGTTCCCACCTACCCAAGGCTTCGGCTAAAGGTAGAAAGAATGGTACATGCCGAGATGGGAGGGGGCGGTTTGTGAAATGTGGCTGTGAATTTCTCCAAGTCCTGAAAGTGATCCAGTACTCACACTGGCAAATGTGTTCCTTAAACAATGATTCGGATTCTGGGCACTCCATGAGGCGGCCTGGGGGAGGGGAGAGTGAGGACGCGGGACAAGACAGCTAGGTGTGATCGTGACCTTGAAACTGGGCACAGTGCCCCTCCCCCATCAGTTTCCCTTTTTTGCGCATTGAGGAGGTGGGAAATGAGCTCCTTTCTCACAAAGGTGATTTGAGTATAATCCGAGATTTGGAGCATGAGGCTGGGCTGCAGGGAAAGCTCCAATGGCAAGAGGTAGTTCCAAGGAGCAGCCCCCACCCCATGCCAACCCCGGTAGAATATGGAGGCAAAGCTCTGCCTCTAAGTCCTTCCTAAACCAAATAGGCTTATTTCTTCCTGACCAAAGGAATCAAACTTTGGGCTGTGAGAGCTCCTGAGATTCCATCTGCCCGTGTGGATTAAGCATAGTGATTTTTGTGGCTAGAAATTTGTACCCTCACCCCAGGGGCCAACTCAGCACAGCCCTTCCTGGGTCCTCCCTTGGTCCTTCTGGCCTCTGAGATTTCAGACTAGATAGATTTGGGGGTCAGCGTGCTTTTGCAAGGTTGGTTTCTATGCTGCCCCCCAAGCTGGATACATCTTTTCTTTCTATTCCCAAAGCAAGCTAAGGATCACAACACCAGTGTCCGGCTGCTGCGCAAGGAGGTTCTGCAGAATGTCTCGGTAATCAGACGCTGGGGAAGGACGATGCCTCTCTCTGATCACTTGTCTTCTATAGGTAGGGGTGAGGGGTGGCCTAGGGGAGGCTGATAGAGACTTCCCTTCTGCCCAGGCTGAGCCTACAGAGGACGGGGCTGGGCAGTGAGCGAGAGAAGTCAATATCTGGGTCCTTACCTCAGTATCTGGGTTACATGGGTGTGTGTGTCGTGGTGGTGAGGAGGGTGGTGGGGATTAATCTCCAGTTAGTTCCCAGCAATCTTTATCTCTCTTTTGCTTGTGTAGGCCAGTGGGTGTCCACTTAGGTCTCTTTGGTTCCCATCCGTCTTTCTCACCCACTGTCTTCCCCTTATGCAACTAGGCAGTCAGCGAGCACATGTACGGAGCCCTGATCCCTGTGAGGTACTGAGCTTCACTCTGGAGCTTAAGAGGGCTAGAGTGCAATCCCTGTGTTCCAGGGTATTCGTTTTCTTCTCTCACTTCTCTTTCCAGTTCTTTCCCTGGACTCTCAACAGTGAACCACCAAGTGTCTTTCAGGGTCCATCACCGCCCACAGTATTAGAGAGGCCATGTGGTCTAGAGGAAAGAATATTAGCCAGATGGGGGGTCAGGAGTCCTGAGACTTAGGTCTGTGTCTGCCACTGACCGTTGTGTCATGCTTGGCAAGTCCCTTCTCTCTGTGTCTGTGGCTCCTGCTGTAAGTCAAAGGCACCACTCTGCATGCCCCTGAAGACTCCTTCAGATCTAATGTTTCCCAACAGCTCCTAGAAGATCTCTTTCTCTGTGTGCTTATCTTGCCCCATGTGGCATGTGGGTTGTGTGTCCAGGATGGGGGTGTGGGCAGAGGGCTTTTAGTGACTGAGACTCTTCCCAGGATGCCGAGAGCTGTTACCTTGTCCGTGCCCTGCTGAAGTTCTACTTGAATACCGTTTTCAAAAACTACCAGGATAAGGCAGCTGACTTCAGGGTCCGGAAGTCATTTTCCACTCTGGCCAACAACTTCATTGTCATCGTGTCAAAACTACAGCCCAGCGTGAGTAGAACAAAGCTGGGACCCGGTGCCCACGGGAAATGGTATATTTTGAGAAGACGCCCTCCCTCCCCTCATCTTTCTTTTTTTAATTTTTTAAATGTTTATTTTTGAGAGAGAGAGGGGAGTGAGAGAGAGAGAGAGAGAGAGCAGGGGATGGTCAGAGAGAGGGGGAGACACAGAATCCGAAGCAGGAACCAGGCTCTGAGCTGTCAGCACAGAGCCTAATGTGGGGCTTGAACTCACAAACCTTGAGATCATGACCTGAACCGAAGTCAGTGACTTAACTGACTGAGCCACCCAGGCGCCCCTCCCTCCTCTCGCCTAGTCCTATTTATTCCACAACAGGGATTAAGTGCTGGGGTGGAAGAGCGTGCAGGCTCTGGACACTAGTAGTCCTAGGTTCAAGTTCAGGTCTGCTTCTAATCAGCTGGATAGCTCTTTGCAGAGCAGTCAACCTCTCTGGGCTTCATTTTTCTTGCCTATAAAAAGTAGATAGATGATCATCCCTATGTGGCAAGATGGCTATGATAAAAATAAGAGTCAGCCCCCCCCCCCCCACGGGTGGGAGTTCAGTGTTGGCTACTTTGAGAATGTGGGATGCAGAGCCTACCTTGGGAACCCCTCTGGCATCACTAGGAAGGAGTGGGAGGGGCTTGCCTCTGCCGCTATCCAACACTTGACACAATTTGCTTTCTATTATCTAGCAGGAAAACAAGATGTTTTCCGTCAGTGACAGTGCACGCAGGCGCTTTCTGCTGTTCCAGAGAGCATTTAAACAGGTAACCAATGCCAGAATTTGAGAGCCTGCCTATCCATGAGTAGACTAGCCTGAACTGTCACACGAGGGTGCCTCAGAGGTCTAATGCAGAATTCACTGCAGGTGTCTCCACCAGGCGTGCCCCAAAGCCACCTAATTTAGCACAAGTACAGGTGTATTTGCATTAATATCATGTAGTTTGCACAAGCTCCACAAAGTACATGGTCTACGTTTGTGCCACTGTTCACTTTAAAATGCTTTTCTATTTCCCTACAAGATGATTTCATTATCAAGGACTCTCCCTGTGTGAGTTTTCTGAATACTTGAACTAGGCAGTTGGGAGTCTGAAACAGGTTCCCTGCCCCCAAAACACACCACGTATCTTCAGTGTTTTCCATAATGCTCAAATGGTCTAGTTTGTGAGGGGGAAGAAAAGCGTGGGGAAATATATTAGTGTCTCCCAAATAAAGACAACAAAGAGAATCCAGATTTCATCCCCAGACCCCTGCTCCCAAAAGACACGTTTTTGATCACTTTTTTAAAGAACAGATATATCAGCCTAAAAATCAATGGTGAAGGGTAATAACATACAGAGGAAAAGGGCCACCAGGGCCTCAGTTTCTTCATCTGCACAGTTAGACTCAGGAGGTAGCAAGATCCACCCAGCACTGGGGTTCTAGAGTTCTTGTTATCAGGAACTCCAGATGTGTCTCCCTTGCTCACCCACTGCCACTCACCGGTCCGTGGGTCCTCACTACCTCCCCCACCCCACCCCTGCCAAGGAACAAATGATGGGGTGGGAGGTGAACTCATCAGAGGTCATCCCAAAGGTGATACAGCGCAGGACTTGGAGTCAGGTCAGCTCCAGGAGTGGTGGGTGGGAAGGAAATTGATTCTTGTGGCTGATATGGTAGATTTTCAATTCTCCTTTCTCTTTAGTTGGACATAGAAGCAGCCCAGACCAAAGCCTTTGGAGAAGTGGACATTCTCTTGGCCTGGATGGAGAGATTCTACCAGCTCTGAATGCTGAGACCAGGAAGCCTCCTTGTTCTCCGTGTCATTTCAAATGTTCCGTGTCCCTTCCTGTGATATTCTCTGGGTACTTCTTACCCTCGATGTGGGGTCGCATTCTCTTCCAGGCTTATCCTCAAAGACTTCATTCTTTAAGTGGACCCAGAGATAGTCATGGAAGGTTCCCTTGGATGCATGAATAATCTACGAAGTAGATTCCTATATTTATTACAACTCTATTTAATTCCAGTCAGTGTTTTAACTGATGCCGTATTTATTTGTCAGACTGTAAGCTCTGTGGAGGCAGCAGAGACTGTGTCCCAGTGCTTGTTTTTTATCCTCTACAATCCTTGACACTGTGTGGAGCAGTGGATGAGTGCTCAGTAAATGCTTAATAAACTGGATATTTGGTCTGTTTTTTGAATGTTTATTTGAATGTTTGAGGAACAATGAGGGGTGCTGGGATATGAAGTTGAACTTCAAGAAATGGAAATCATACGCTTTTTAAAATGTTTATTTTTGAGAGAGAGAGTGTGTGTGTGTGCACGCATGTGTGCATGGGGGAGTAGGAGGGGCAGAGAGAGAGGGAGACAGAGGATTCGAAGGGGCTCTGTGCTGACAGATCTCGCAAACCTTGAGATCATGACCTGAGCCAAAGTTGGAGGTTTAACAGACTGAGCCACCCAGGTGCCCCGGAAATCATATTTTTATGAGATCTGCAGGAACACAGCATTGGGGTGGGGGTGAGGGGCACCAGTTTGAGATGTCAGTGATGAAAAATATAAGGCAGGCTAAGTGTCCAGCAGAAAGTAGGCTCTCACTAAACATTTCATTTCTCCCCATTCCACCCCCACCATCCCTCTCCTTGGGGGCCCTCCTTTTAATTGTATGTGCCCAATGAGGTGAGTTATGCATCCAGCAAAGGTCTTCTTAATAGCAAGACTGGGTGTCCTCCAGTCTCAAACTCTAGCTGAACTTTGTAGTGGACTTAAATCCAAAGATACAATGTCTGCCTACGTCCTTGCCAGGAAAACTTAAGAGAAAGTATATGTAGGAGGGGAAACAGGTCTTCTTTCATGACATTAAGTGCTATTGCACAGCGCCTGGCTCCTTAAGCATCCACTTTCCTGACCCACCTTGCTATAAGTTATCTGGCAAAGAGATGAGGTGCATTGCTGAAAGCAGAGAGATGTAATGGTTTGGGATAGCCAAACTAGACCAACATTAAGGTAAGTGCACAAATATCAGTGCTAGGCCATGGAAGAAAGATAAGAAGATGACACAAACCATCCTGTTTTCAAAAGAGGAAAGACATTGGTCAGGGTACTCATGTGCATCAAGGGAGGGAGACAGTAAAGAGGATAGATACATAGAAGATAGATAGATAGATAGATAGATAGATAGATAGATAGATAGACAGATAGATAGATAGATAGACAGATGATAGATAGTCACTAACACTAACAAGATGGTTCTGAAAATTTATAACCTTTATTATCATCTCAAAATAAAATATCCTTACCATAGGACTCAAGATGAATAGAAGCTCACTAGTAAGAGCCAGCCCTAAGATCAGGGCAAAGATGTGGCCAGGGGCATTACATACCAGGCCCCTGCCTAGCTCACAGGACAGGGGCAGGCCCTCATAATG
The DNA here is from genome assembly GCF_003009895.1 of Hyaena hyaena. Lineage (NCBI taxonomy): Eukaryota > Metazoa > Chordata > Mammalia > Carnivora > Hyaenidae > Hyaena > Hyaena hyaena. The sequence continues at coordinate 233,276 of NW_024081060.1, read as the reverse complement.
CAGTCCAGGGACCTTTGACTGGTATGACGCCCAAGACTGAGAAAGTCTCCCAAAGCAACACTTACGTCTATCCTCCAGTCGGATGCCATGTGTCTAGAGCCAGGACAGCAAAGACCCTGTGATCAAAGGCACTCTGCAAATCCCATGGCTTGGAAAGGAAGCACGTAGCACTGGGACAAACTCTCCGCATGCCCAGAGCCCACCTGAAAACCACAGGGGGCTGTGGAGGTGCACAAGAAGAGCGGGGAGGGCGTACAGAGCTATGCTCAGGAGAGACAGCAACAAGACTTCAGGTTAGTGTGGCAGGTAATAAGGGCTCCGAAAACAGGGCAGGTATTAGAAACCAACAGAGAGACAAGACTCATTGGCACCAAGGTCTGGGCCCAGGGGGACAGCTGGACAGGTGAGTCAGGCAGGGAATATTGACATAGTCATCTGAATCAGTGTCCTTGGCTTTGATGACAGGCTGGTAGTAGAGGCTCACATATTCACAGCTGCTCTTCAGAGACGGGGGGTGGAGCCAGAGGGCTTCAGATACCTGGGAACAACCAAAGAAGCATCACTGGATCTGGGCAGGGTGATCTGGGCAGGGTGATTTTAAGTATCTCTCCAGACAGATTTCCACAGTGGACAATGGGGGGGGGGGCAGTACATACATGGTTGCTGATTTCCAGAAGGCAAAGACACAGAAATGGCTGAGCTTCACCAAGGGGCTCGGCCTTGGGGAGTTTCAGGGTGGTGTCTCATCTCAGATAACTGGAAAACACTTAGCTCTAATATGGGCAGGAAATGCCTTAAATGGAACGCAGGCTATAATCACGTGGTTAAGAATGTGGCTGAAGGAGACTCAGCTACCAGAGGAGTTTCCCTTCTAGGATTAGATGGTGTAACTTGTGGAATAAATATGCATCTTCTTTGGCAGTTATTCAGGAGTAGGGTGAGTCATCCCCTGCACCTCCGTAAGGACTCAGAGGAGCTGTGGTGTGTCATAACCGTGTATTCCAGGAAAGGGCTGGGCACTGAAGAGGAAGAAGGCAGCATGCCACCTGGGCACAGTGGTGCTCCTCTTCCTCGGACAGAAACTTCAGGATCATCTGCCTTCGGGATGGGTCAGTTCTTAGGAGGACAGTGTTGTGCCATGACCCCACACTTCACCATTATTGTGGCATCCACCCAAGAAGACTTCAGTAGGGAGAGTCACTCATTGCAATACAAGTGCCGAGAACCAGGAGTCCAGCCCCGTGAACATAGGAGGTTCAGGAAGTACTAATGGGAAAGAACTATGACTTTGTGTACTTTACCAGAGAGGGAATGAGCCGCAGTTTGTTTCAAAAAGTTATCTCCTATGCCTTGTTACAGTTCACCATTTGAGATTAATTTATTCTGCTTGAAAAGTTAAGAAACTCCCTATGAAAGCTAAAATATAGAGCCATTTAACCCTACACACCTTGTTACGGACTTGTTTGGTCTAGATTTCATCCCTAATAGTGGGAATGAGAGTTTTAAGCAGGGAAGAAGGATAAGATTTGAGCAAACTACAGGCCCAGGTGAGGGGAGTGTGTGGCCACAGGGAAGTTCAAGAGAAAAGGGCTGATGTAAGGGAAGATGGGTGCTGCTGGATCATACCTAAACTATGAACCTTCTCTAGGAGTGGGTAAGAGCAAGGGCAAGAAGCTAGAGATAACTGGCAGAGCAGTTACTTGTTGCTGGGCATCACCGTCCCTTTTTAGCAAAGCACACAACTGCTCAGTTAGGGACTATGTTCCTCAGCCTCCCTTGAAGACAGGTGTGGTTACATGACTAAGTTATGCCCATTGGATATGACTGGAAGTGATGTATGAAACCTCAGGGTCATGGTCTTAGGGAAGCACCCTTCTCTTTCTGCCTCCTATGGGCTGGAATGTAGACATAGTGCTGGTGACTGAGCATTGACTATGGACCAGACTAGACTTCAGAGGATGGTGGAGTGACAAGACAGAAGATGTTTGGGTCCCTGGATGACCTAGTGGCTCTGGTCACCTCTTCCTGGCCCCCGCCTCAACTTGGGAGGAAACTAGGCTTCCATCTTGTGAGCCCTGTGGTTTAGGGTCTGTTGCATTGGCCTAGTCTACACCCTAAATAAAACAGGAACATTTGCTATACTTACTTTTTCCTGGTTCCTGAGGCAGTAGTATTTTTGACTACTATGGGCTACTTTAGAGAAGATAATATTTTCTCTTCTTAATTTGGATAAACAAGGATGAAAGAACAATTTAAACATTTTTTACCCATCTGCCAACGCCCATCAATAGAAACGCCAATTCCCTGTGTCCATTCCTATATTTCCACAGGAATCCTCCTCACCCATGGGTTGAATCCTATGTAGATCTTGACCTCTGACAAGCCATCCTCTGGGCCAGGTTTACTGCCTCCAGTGATGGGCAAACTACCTCCTCTCATCCTAGAGAGTTTACTAGAAAGCTCTCCCTCATATTAAGGTAAAACTGGGTAGATCCTACTCCCTTAGGACCTCCTGGAAATTGCAGCTCTTCCACACGAAAGCCCTTCTCTGCAGTTGCCATCTATGGCCTCTACTAAGCATCCATCTACCCCACGGTAATGCTTCGCGACGTAAGCCAGGTAAGGAAATCTAGGACAGTTGGTGGGCAGTCCGTCTACTGACACCACCAAAGGAGGAAAGTAACACATCTTTCCAGACTCGGGGCCCCAGGAGTTGCCTGGAAAGCCACGCCCTTCAGCTAACAGGCAGCTCAAGGAACCGCTCCCCCTCCTCGGGCCAAACCCGGGTCTGGGGACCGCCTCAGGGCCGCGGCTGCCAATCAGGGGAGGGGTGGAGCTTACCTGCGGCGCGGCGGGTGCTGACGCTCCAGGGCCTGGGAGAGGCGCCTCCAGCTCACCTAAGGACACAGGAGACAGAGGTAAGGGCGTGGCCGAAGGTCCGCCCCGCCCCCGGCCCGCCTCGCCCCGCCCCCTGGCCCGCCCCCGCCGGAAAGGCGGGCGCGGGGAGTTCCCGGACGCGCCGCGCTCCGGGCGCACCCTCAGCGTCCGGGCGGCCTCTGCGGCTGCACCGCGCTCGCGGGTCCCGCTCCGTCCGGCGCCTGTCCCGCCCCGACCGGCTGTCCCCGTTCCTGGCTCGCCCAGCCGCCGGCTCACCTGCGGCATCCGCCTCGCGAGCACGCCGCGGGCAGGCGCTGTAGACGTTCTGGGAGCGCTGCGGCTGCGCCGCGCGGGGCCGCTGCTGCGGGGGCCGCTGCGACGCCTCCAGGGCGCGCATCCTCACCGCCACTCGGCGGACCCGCCTGGAGAGGACTGCCCGGCCGAGCCGCGGGGAAGGAGGAGAAAGGCGTCAGAGGCCCGTGGCCACCCCTCCCCGCCGTCGCGTCTCTGGAAACTAAAGGCGGTCTCCCTCCGCGGTGCTTGGCCGTGTCTGACGTGGAGATGCTCTGAGTGCTTGGGCACAGCCCTGCCCTCCACTGAAGACCGAAGGGCCCAGGCCGCCCTCTTCGTTCCCAATTCCAGACCACTGACCCCTCACCCCACATTCCTCACACCCCCGGATGCTCAGCTAAAGCTCCTGCGTTTCCCAGGCCGGGGGCAGGGGGAACGTAGGAGGCGGGGTGCGGAGTCTGAAGCTCTGGGCCCTTCGGGAAGCTCACCTAACCCTAACGGAGCCCCGAGCCGCTCACCTTTGCTCCTTAGAATGGCCCTTTTCACCAACAGCCCCACCAGCGCCAGCAGGATGAGGCTCAGGACGGTGGGCACCAGGATGTGAAATCCTTGGTCTTCCATCCCGGACACCGTGCCCTGGTGGAAGGCTCTGAAGACGGAAGGAGAGGAAGAGAGGTTTAAGGCCGCACTCCTCAGTAGCCAACTTTTTGGGAGATGGCTCATAGGTTTGTCCCTTTGTTAACACACCCCCACCCCACCCCTGCATGTGCCAAAAAGAGTCTTGTCTATGGAGCTAAGAAATCTGGATTCAAATTCAGGTTCAGCTTTCTACTGGCTGTGTGATCTTGAACCAGTCTCCCAACCTCTCTGAGCCTCATTTCTGGAGAAATGGGTATAGTAAAGCCTATTTCACAGAACTGTTTGAGGCCGAAACAAAACTGTAGATATAGAGAAGTTAGAACACCTGGTCTAAGCAGCAGTCAGCAAATGTCAGTTCCCCTCTAACTTTTTGCACCTCTGTTTACTCTCAAGATTACTGCAAATACTAAACGAGTTAAATTTCTTGTAAGTAGAAAAGACTCTTTTCTCGTGGTGCTCCTTCTTGCTTAGAAGGTCTTCCCTCCGTTTCCTCTACAAATTGAAATCTTACTTTCCTTAAAGGGTCAGCAAGTAAGTTCTCTTTTCTTCTCCAGGCATGGCAGACTAGAATCAACCTTTTCTCTCCGTCCTCGATTCATGTGTTTATACCGGTTACAACCCTTTTCCCAGTCAGACTCGTATTAGTAAGATAAGACCTGGATACTGGGTGTTTTCATCTTTCTTACATTTTCAGGACAGAACACAATGCCCGGCACATAGTAGAAACTAAGAAAATGTTGGTTGAATTGACTTCTCCACTGGTAGGCTGGTGTAATTTACTGAACTAGGAATCGGGAGTCTTAGTTCTATTTGAAACCACGAAGTTCTCATGACTTCAGTTTCCCCATCGATAAAACCCAAATGATGCTCGCGGTCCCTTTTCTCACTAACATGTTTTTGCTTAGGCAAAAAGAATTCCAATTATCATAGGGTTTTTTTGGCGTCTGCTCTAATGCTGCCCCCTAGTGGTTCATGGTAGCACTTTCCTAGATGCTCCCCAGGCTTTGGACCAGTGCTGTCCGGTAGAAATACAATGTGGTCACATACATAATTTTAAACTTCCTAGGAGCCACACTGAAAAAGCAAAAGAAAACAGTGAAACCAATTTTAAACAGTTAACAGTCTTATTGTTAATTTTATTCTTATTTAGTTCGAAATACATCTGAATGAATGTTGAGTGACTAGAAGATTTGGGTCTCATTTCTACAGGATCTCTTGTTGGGGGCATTGACAGGTGGCTTTGTTCTTGGACAAAGGAGTTAAAGTGCCACACGCACAGGTAGCCTAGAGACAAGAAGGGTCTCTGTTGGTGGACATTGCAGGAAGATGTCAATGGACCTCCTCACTCTAGACTACTTTGCCTGACCTTTAGCCCTTCCTGGATGGTGGAGACCCCTTACCTCTGCCTGTGAAGCCTGGTGTGGTGGCTGTAGCTGGCTGTCTGGAGCCTACGAAGTCCCACTGGAGTTGAGGTCTTTGAGGTTGTGGTAGATGGCAGGAGGGTTGGGGGCTTGGTAGCTGCTACTGAAAATGCTCTGGAAGCTCGAAGGTGGGGAGAGATTCGGGTGGTGGGCGAGGGGTGGGTTGCTGGAGGAGCCTCAGTCCTTTGAGCTGGTGTGGTAGCTGCAGGAAATAGCGGGAAAGAGTGACCTTCCATATATACATTCCAGTCCCCAGCAGGACTGGGTCACCCTCTCTTTCCTGAACACACTCTCCTTTTCCCTAGACTCCCTCTATTGTTGCAGTCCTCACGGCCTGAAATGGCTTCCTAGCATGGCTCTGTACCTACTACCTTCTATGTATATTTGCTTCAAATGTCATTTCCTCCAGGACGCCTTCTCTGACTTCCCAGGCAGAAGAGCTTCCTCTCCTCTGATCATGGAAGAAGCCCTGTTTGTAGCTCCATCCCCACTCTGCTTTATGCTGTATCTGTGTGCTTGACTGTTCTCCTCCGTCCCACAAACTTGGGCATATGATATGCTCAGTTATTCTATCCCTCTCGGCACCCAGCGAAGTCCTGTAGTGTAACAAGGTTCAGTTAACGTATCTACCTCACAAGAGAGATGTGAAGATATGATGGAGATGTTGCCTGTTACAAATGCATTTAAAACAGGAAAAAGATATAGAAATGTAAAGGAACCATTAGTATAACCATCAGTCGTTTTTATTGCAAAATAGAGTTGTTAAAATCACTGTACGCCAGCAAATGAAGGCAGTCCTGTGGGGAACAGGAGGCGTGACCATCCCTGACTGGAAAAGGTCTGCCCAGTCTTGGTTTCCCCCAGTCATTCATAAAAGAGGTAGATTTTGTGAATGGAGCATTACTTGTGGTGCCACCTGGTGGTGATGTATAAGTTCTGCAACTAGTGCCGGGGGACAGACCAGGTTTTAGGATGGGCTTGAAGGACATCGGATGCTAATCTCCGGGAAGTACCCTCTCCCAAAACAGGGACTCAGCTGTGCTCTGCCAACCATTCCGTGAACTGAACACATACTCCCTCCTCCACTGTCACAATGCCCACCATCATCGCCCCCACATCACCTACCTTAGCTTTGGTGAACTGACCTTTAGGTATGAGTTCGAGAGAACTGGCATGTGCAGCCATCTGGAGCCATGGGGGCATCGGCCTGGGTAGAAGTTTCTGAAACCATCGTGGAGGCTCAGGCATTGGCTCATCTTCCCAGAATAGGCCATAGTCTATTATGAGGCAAGGGGAATAAATACACTGGGGTGGGGAGGGGAGCTCTAGGAGGAGACCGAGACCCCAGGAAGGGATATCGGCACGAGTTGAAGCTGACTCAGCCAGGGTGGATGGGAGTGGAGAGACAAGCTCAGAGTCCGCCAGGAAGAGCAGAAAAAGAATGGGCTGGAGACTTCCCCACAGAAATCCTCTTTCACCCTCACTCAGTCAACCTTCTCACCAGAGGCCACTGGGATTTTAGAATGGCTGTTCAATTAGTGTTGCATAGGAGTTAAGAAGTCAGTAGAGGAACGGAGAAAGGTGGGATTTGGGAAACCTATGGAAAGGATCAGATTATAAAGTACCGAGTTTGACCGACAAATGTGACTTGAAAAATGACTGTCTTTCCTTGATAGTTACCCCTGGTATTGCTCATGGGACAGCTATGAAGGACAGTTTTCCTTTTGCTTCCAATTTCCTCCCATCTCAGGGCCTCTCCTCTATCTTAAACCCTCACTTCCCTCAGACCTTGGGTAGGATGGATACAATACAATGCAAGGAGAGCACTTATTTGTTCCTTTCATAGGGTTTGGGTAGGAAATTCGGGGGACTGTGAAGTTAATTGACTGTATGAGTTTTCAACTATACAAATCCTGATTATCTTTGCACTGGCTAACATGGCAATAGCATGACATTCTGCGAGACGATAGTTCAATGGTTCTCCCAGCCTTCCTGGGTAGAAACATTTGCTAGGTGCACTTAGCCTCCATCAGGGGGGCACATACCACTATGGACACTCAGGGTGACTTGCTGGTTCTTGCCCCGGTCTGTGTTCATGCCTGTCCCGCAGGCATAGACTCCACTGTCACTTTGGGTCAGCTCTGTTACCTCCACTAGGAACACATTCTTATCTGGATATGGCTTCAGGGTGACTCGATGCTTGTATTCTTCCTTGACAAAATTGTTGCTGGACACCACGGTGGAACATACTCCAGATTCAGCCACTTCCCGGCACAGATATAACCTCGAATGCACTTGAGGAAGCGGGCACTCAATGGTAATTGAGGTGCCCAGTATTCCATCCAGCTTTACTTCTGGGAGTTTCCTCAGAGCCCCAGCCACTGCAGGGAGAGGGAGTTAATGTACAGGAAGTACCCATTTCCAAACACATCGCCGACTCCAGCCCTACTTCCAACCTGGGCCCCAGCCCAGTCTCTCACTCATCTCTAGCTTCAGCCTCATCTCTATCATCAGCACAAGCCTCAGATCACTCTTGGCCCCGGCCCTCCCCTGATCCCTAGCCCTAGCCTCACCCTCAGCCTCCTCCTGTCCCTAACCCTACGTACGTCCTCAGTCTGGCTCCATATTCTTCCCTAACCCTTTGCCCAAACCTGACTCCCAGCCAGACCCCCCTCAGCCCAAACCTTAACATAACCCTCAACCTCATTCAAACCCAAACCCATAAGAGCCCAGTTACCAAATCCCTAAGAAGTCAAAACTACCATCAAATCTTCTGTCACACGCCAAGGAGACATGGTGCACCATAGCAACCCCAATCAGCACATAGCGCCCAACTGATTTCACTGCGGTGTTGGGAGGCACAGTGCGATTTTGCTGCAACAGGTTTTCTGTCTAGTTTTGTTTTGCTCATATCCATTCAACCAAAACGACTGTTCACCCTCAGTTTTGTTTTTTAAATCATTTTTTAAAGCATTTGTTGAATGCCTTTTATGTGGCAGGAAGATGGCTGGCATCCCTCCCTGTACAGAATGAATCATTTAGTGGGTGATACAGAGGGACAGCCACTACAGTGCTGTGCAATACACCCCATGACAGAGATATACAGGGTGACTTGGAAGCAGTGAACAGAGACACTGGATCCAGGCTGTTGCGAAGGGATGGTGTCGTTTGAGGAAGGGTTGCTGGAAGAAGTGATGTCTAAGTTGTGACCTGAAAGACCGGATGTGGAGGGCAACTGAGAGAATGATGATGGGTTCACTGAATGAGGGAACACAGATGGGATGCAAGGGTGTGTGTGAGTGTGTGTGCATGTGTGCACAGGTGTATACATATTGTATGTATGTTGGGGAGAGTGTGGAGCAGGGAGAAATAGAATAGAATATGATATGATATGATATGATATGATACGATAAATTTTAAAAAATAAAGTTTATGCCTTGGCTGAGAGAAGGCGGGTCTAACACAATTGAGTCAGATGGAGAAGAGGATAAGTCCAAGTATGATTAACTATCAGCTAAGTGGGTCCCAATAAGTGTCTGCATACTTCTGGAAAGAGGGGCACCGGGTGAATTATGTGTATTGGAGTGGAGCCAGGGGACTTGGATAGAGGAAAAAAAGACCCTTCCAGGCAGTGAGCACAGCCCTCGGAGAGGCTGGGATATGAGAGAGAACATGGCATGGCCATGAGGTGGAGAGAAGTTGACAGACTTCTTGAAATTCATCCGCTGACCATACATTAAGAATAGCTCCAAGGAGTTTAGTAAAATAAGGAGAGTCAAAGAAAGAAGCAGGGCTTGAGATTTCTGGACAAGCAGAGAGAGCTGAAGTGGACATTCTGAGGGAAGCAGAGAGTGTGGACACCAGTGAAGAGGCAGAAACAGCCATGGGAGTATAAGAATGGGGGAGAGGGGCTAGAAGGAGAGCATTCACAAGAGTGTGTTCAAATCTAAGAGTGTAGCTGGTGTTGACATGGTAGGGAGAAGCAGAGGGGCCAGCCAGAACACATAATATCTAATATCGAAACTCTCACACAAATAATCCAATGTTGCTTCAAATCTGTTAGAAACCTAGGTGTGTGAGGCAGCCTCATGACTGGAACATGGCAATGGAAGGGTGACCCATTCAAAAGACAAAGACCCAATCAAGGGGGTGGGGGAATTACCCTGTGTGCCCAGACAGCCAACACCTGTGTGTAAAGCCCAGCACCTCATAGTGAACATGTATTTTTGTACCAACCCAGCCAGAAAGGGGCATGAATGCTACTTTCCCAAGAGAAAGATGCTATAATATGGGTAGGAACAAGGCAAAGCAAAGAGAGGTCATCATTTATGCAGACACCTTGAGTGGCCTCACTCTGTTCAGGAATGAACTTCTGGCAAACCCTTGGCTTACCCAGATCCCCTCTTGTGGGCTGCATGTTTGTGTCCCCCGAGTATTCATGTGTTGAAGCCCTAACCTTCAATGTGATGGTTGTAGGAGATGAGTCCTTTGGGAAGTAATTTGGGTTAGATGTGGTTGGTGGAGCCCTCATAATGGGATTAGGGTCCCCATTCTCTCCATGTGCACAAGAAGAAGCCATGTGAGGACCCAGGGAGATGGTGGCTGTCTGTAAGCCAGGAAGAGGACCTTTACCAATGACAATACTTGCTGGCACCTTGATCTTGGGCTTCTAGTTTCCAGAACTGTGAGATGTAAACTCTATTGTGTAAGGCACACCGTCTGTGGTGTTTTATTAAAGCAGCCAGAAGAGACTAAGTAAGGCATCCTTATTGTGTAAACCCTGGACAGATGAAGCACAAGGAAAGCTGCTGGGTACACTGAGCCCTAGTCCTAAGGAAGCACTGGTTGGTGAGATAAAATGACCCAGTTCTCCTTGGAGTTCACAGTAGCTTCTAACCCACACCTAAGGCTTAGAAAAGCAGAGTTCCCAATGAGAGAAAAGATAGATATAATCTCCTGGTTTAGAATTTATGCACAGTGTGCATATGAGTCATGTTGGAGGAACTTAGTAGAATGCAAATGACCTGATCTTACCTTTTGGCATGGTGATTACATCTGTCTAGGGTGGGGCATACATTTTAAAATAGCTTTCCAGGTGCCCTTGAATTTTTGCAATTCTGAACTACATAACTATATTTCCATATCATTCTGGGGAATAAAAGGAAGGGTGGGAGTAGGTGTCTAAAGGACCCAACCCATTTAATACTGGCATTTCGGAGAGGCTAGTTAGTAAGTGACATTAATCTCTAAGCTGGTGACTTGATTTTCAGTGGCAATGGTAGAGGACAGGGATATAGGTGGTTTAAAAGTTCATTCTCAATATATAGTTAGATATAAATATATGTGTTTGGAATATGGGAGAAAAACGCATAATTTCTGTGATGAAAAATATGGTAAATGTCCACAAGGCCTTGGCTAGGGTGGTGCTCTAGAGATGGACTTTGGATTCTGTTCGGCAGTAGATTTCCAGGTGATGAGAACCTTCACAACTCGTCACAGCAGAATTATTTCTGGAATAAGGAAGTTGGCCTGCAACTTTTTTTTTAAATGCTTATTTATCTATTTTGGGGGAGAGGGAGAACACAAGGGAGGGGCAGAGAGAGAATCCCAAGCAGGATCCACACTGTCAGTGCAGAGCCCTACACAGGGGCTGAACTCATGAACCATGAAATCATGAGCCAAAGCCAAGAGTCGGACGTTTCACTGACTAAGCCACCCAGGCGCCCCTGAAACTTTTATGTTTATCAGATGGAGTGTGAGCTTTTTTAAAAGATGAGAAATGTTCTACTGAACTTCCCACCCCCGCATACACCAACATGTGTGTCCTGGCGGGCTGTCTGCTCTTTGTCCTGTTGCAATGAATAGAGTGTCTCCCCTCTTCACCAAAGCAAGTTCTTCCTCCTGTGTCCTGAGTCCAACCTGCTCACCTTCTTTAGAACTTCTCTTCCACACTCATCCCTCTCTCCTCTCCGTGTCATTGGTTTCTTCTCTGCTAGCATTGCTGTGGCTTACACACCTGCTCTGATATTGCCCACATTGAAAAACCCCTCCATCTACCTTTTGCCTCCCACTCAGCTGCCACCCCTCTTTTGTTCTCTTTCTCAGACGAGTCATCAAGGTCACAGAATCCGCTTCCACACCTCCCACTTCTTCCACATACACCTATCAGAATTTTGCCTCCAACATTCCACTAGAACTGCTAATCAAGGTCAGCAAAAATTTCCTAGTTGCCACATTTGATGTCTTCGTCTTCATTTACTTGCCCTCTTGGCAGCATTTGAGGGAACTGAGCCCTCCCACCTTGAAATACTTTTTGTGGCTTCCCTAATACCACATTCTCAATGACTGCTCCTTTTCAATCTCCTTGCTTTCCTCTCCTTCTCTACCCACCTGTCAGTATTGAGCTGCCCTGCCTGTTCTCTTCTCGGTCTTCCCTTCCTCTCCCAACGTTAGCTCATTTACTCCCATGGCTTGTAGTGCCAACTCTATGTAGATTTCACCAGAACATTTATCTCCAGTCTTATTTTTTTTACCTCTGAGTTCTAGAATCACGTTTCTGATATTGCCACCTGGACTCTACTTGAATATCTAAGATGTATTTCAGACTTACCATGGCAAAACAAATAGACGACCAGAAAAAAGGATTCTTGATTTCTCTTCCAAAATCTGTTCTGTCCAATCTCTTCCTATTTCAGAAGAGAGTACCAGCATCCATCCTACTTCTGAAGCCCAAAACTCATTCCCATATTATATTAAGTAATCAAGAATAAATTTTAGATGTGCGTGTGTGTGTGTGTGTGTATATGTGTGGTGTGTGTGAGTGTGTACTGGGTTACAACATCATGTGTATGTATTATTACTTTTACGGGTCAAGATAAAAAGCCTACATCATGTAATACTGTCTTGCTTTTTTAGGGAACTCTACTTAAGGCAATGTGGTCTATGGTTTGTGCCCCCATGCACTGGGCTCTGAGAACAAGGACCACCCCACTATTTGTACAACCTGGGGCAGAAAAACAAATAAAGGCCCAAATATCATATGTCTAAATATTTTAAAGTCATAAATCAAGCTAATAAACTGTTGCATAAAGTATGTCCTGTAGCCCATCTTGACAAATTCACACACTCCTTAGATGTCCACTCTAAAATATTTCTATGTGGGGTGCTCGCTTCGGCAGCACATATACTAAAATATTTCTATGTGGGGGGTCTGGGTGGCTCAGTCCATTAAGCGCCCAACTTTGGCCCAGGTCATGGTCTCATGGTTCATGAGTTTCAGCTCCATGTCAAGCTCTGTGCTGACAGCCTGCTTCGGATTCTGTGTTTTCCTCTTTCTCTGCTCTGCTCCCCCTCATGTTCTTTCTCTCAAAAATAAATAAACGTTAAAAATTTTTTAATAAAAATAAAAATAAGTAAAACATTTCTATCTGGGAAGAATGCCCCCAAGTTTCCTATTCCTAGCATCTGTCCTATCTCCTCTCTTTTCTCATCCCAACTCCTGCCCACACCACAAGGGTCCTGGTATGTACGTGGGGGATAATCCAGGTTTCATGTATTAGTTCCACCCACCTCATTCCAAACAGCCACCTGTGGCCACCCTTTTATAGAAGAAGATAGAATTCTAGTATAGAAGACCCCGTAGGAAGGCTCGTATGGTCATTGAAAGTGGGCCCAGAGTCATCTGGACAAGGAGCTCGAGGTCTAGAAGAGGGGATATGGGTGTGGGCTTGAGGAGGACAATCCTCTTGGGCCTGTGAACTCCTCACCTTGTGAGGATGGGCACAAATGGAGATGGACTGGATCCACAGCAGGGACCCCTCTGTCCCAGGTAGAATGGCAGCATTGCTCAGGACAGACTACAGTGCTACAATTTAAGTGCCCTTCCCTCCTAGATATCTTCTGCCCCCACTGAACCACTCTTTCATCTCAAGTTTAACTAAGTTTAGTTCACCATCCACTGTGTTCACATAAGTCCTACCATCTCTCACAGAATCTGACATTTCATTACAAGTGCATTTCCTTGGACATTAAGGGTGTTTCAATCTTTGACTCAACAAATATTTGACTTTATGCCATATTCAAGTCATTAGCAAGAAAGCAAATGTGAATAAAAAGTTATTTTGGCCCTCAGGGAGCTTACCAATTAATCCACAAAATAAAGTGAATCCATGCCAAGTCACAGTATAAGGCGGAATGAGGTCAGCTATTGGGATTCAGAAGACAGAGCTCTGGAAGATGTGCAAGAAGGAGGTGGAGGTTGAAGTGAACTCTGAAGGACTCATAAGAGGTGGAGATGAGAGGAAGGATGTTACCAGCAGAAGGAATGGCACGAGTAAGAACACGTGGCAGGAATGTCTAGCACACGTTCAGGAGGAGTCCTCTTTGGACTCTCTGGATGTTAGAGAAGTGCAGGGGAGTGTGGTAGGCTCAGAGGGTAAAAGTAGGCAGTGGGAGCCACTGAAGGTTTCTAGAAAGGGTGATCCTATGATTACAGTCAATCTGTATTTGAAAGAGTAATCTGGATCCACCAGTGGGTCAGGTTGGAGGAAGTGGGATAGTTATGAGATGGCTTTGAGTTCTGTTCCTTTCCATTCCCTCTGTTACCTCTCTAGGAGAGGCTGCTTATCCTGGTGATGCTAATCCAGAAACTACATGAACTGGCCATTGATTGGGTCAAAGTTGGGTACGGATAAATAGGAAGAGGTGGTAAAATATCATTTTGGCATTTTGCAGCTGATATCAGAGATAGTTAAGATGGATAGAGTAACTGGTTTGGGTGGGGGCCAACAAGGAACTTGAATTAAGGTGCTAGGTATGTTGCATTTCACATTTTGGTGGGATACTGAAGTGGGGGTTCCCAGCAGGCAGCTGTAAATTACATATGAAACTTGAGGAATGGATTAGGGTTACTGAATGGATGAAGGAGTCTTCGTTTAAAGCTGAAAGTTTGAAAATCAGCAGTGAAAGAGATCCAAAGATAGAGAGTGTAGAGGTAAGAAGAAAGAAATTTGGAGGCACTTGCTTTAAGATCCCATATTATCAAGCTAATATGCCTAGGCGAGGTAATGTCTTCAACGCTCATGGGTCAACACCTGAGCATCAAAGGAGATGTGTCTGGAATGGAGAGAGGGGCACTAGCAGAGAGTAGGGAGGACTTCCAGAACTTCACATGGTCTCCATCCTTATCCTGCCCTAAAAACTGGTCTGCAACTAAATCCGTCCAGGAACATCAGGGCTAGAGAGAGCCAACAACTCCCCTACCTGTGGCCAATTCAACCTCATAAGATGTCCAAGGTATTTTCCCATGGTACTTACCTGGCAGGAAGAAAAATGACCAAAGCCAGAGGTCCATGGCTCCTTCCAGAGCAACGTCCCATCCAAAAGTCCCTGGAGATGGGGACAGAGACCCACTGCTCACCCAGGAACCCTTCACAATCTGGAGCTTGAAAGAGATTTCTGGCCCCCACGAGGAGCAAGGCTTGAAAATGAGGAAATGACAACTTGTTTTGTTTGCTAACTAGTTTTAGACTAAAAAAGAAAATACCAGCAAACCACAGCGGAAGTTAGGAATTGAAAAAATATGTTATGTTGAGTCCTAGCAGGTCGCTAGGGTTCAAAGGGCCTCTAGGCAGCTCCTAAAAGCTATTAGAAGCTCTCAGGCATGATATTTCTTTGCTTTGGGCACCTTTTCTTGGAAGGGCTTCTCATGCTTTATGAATATTCACTGACTTCTGAGATAGAGTCACTTGCCTTATCCCTGTCTTCAGGATAAAAGAGATTTGTCACCAATTTTCTCCACCTGAGGACGACTGTATGGATAGAAAGTCTTGAAGTTAGAAGATACTGGTTGTAGCCCTTGAATTTGGTTTTGAGGAATTCGCTCCCTTTCTCTGAGCCTAGATCTCTTTATCTAGAAAAGGAAGGTGTAACTCAATGAGCCTGGCATTTCCTCCTGTGGATTATCGTTCCTGGAGTCTTAATTGACCCCAGTTTGCCTGGCACCACAGATCAACCATCCCTCATCTATCCCAGCTATGCCCCTGAAGGTGCTGCCCTCTGGCAGGGGCCCAGGGAACCTCCCAGTGGCCACAGAGGCATGCCAGAAGATGACGTGACAGTGTCTAAAGTCACAACAGCCCGAGAGGGTCCATGGGATCAGTGACTGATAGAGAGGAGACATATGCTGAGGCCATCAGTCACAAGGTATCACAGAAAGAGCTCTGGGTTCCAGTCAGAAGACCAGGGTTCTGGTTTTGGTTTGATGCTTCTTAGCTTTGGGCCTCAGTTTCCTCATTAATAAATAGGGATGGTCCCTGCCCGGCCTACATCACAGGGCTTTCATAAGTCCCAGTAGAAACCATGGTCATGGAAGGGCTTGAAGGACTTTTAATGTGGAGGTGCATGGAGAAGTTACTTAATCAGAAGATCCCCAGAACTTCATTCCTGATGACCACATTTTAGGCAACTTGCCAACATCCCCCTCTCTAGGTGCTGCAGCCTCTTGTGTGCACAGAGGACTAAGGCCATTTCTACGCCTTTCTTACCAGATTTGTCACATGCTCTCCAAAACACAAAAAGACAACATCCGCAGTAGAAGTCAAATGCGAGGCTCAGAGCAGGTGCAGAGGAAATGTGTGGGGGCGGGCCGCCTGTCCTGCACACCCCTATCTGGGTTTCCACCAGCATAGGGCCACTGCAGTTATGATTTCCTCCAACCACCAACTGGGCCAAGGTGTCAGGGGGCAGCCTCAGGCCTCTGGTCAGAGCAAGTGACTGTCAGAGGCCTCGGTTCTGGTCAGAGTCCACCCCTCCCTACTTGGAGGGCTCTTCCCAGTTCCTCACAGCTGGGCTCTGCCATCTGCTGGGCTCAAGACCTGGGACTACCTTGGATAGAGAGAGAATAAATGAGTGGCTGTGGGGCATGTGTGTGTCTGTAGGTGTAAGAGTGTGTGTGTAAGATGTGTAGGAGTGTGTGTTGTGTGGTTGTGAGTGTGTAAATGAGTGTGTGTGGTGTGTGAGTGATGAGTGATATATGACTGTGATATGTGTGTGTGAAGTACACGCCCCGTGGGACAATGTGGGGAATGGTGTGGGAATGTGTTATGTGTGATATGTTAGTGTGTCCGTGTGTGGTGTGTGAAGTAATGATGTGCGTGGCATGGGAGGTCTGTGATGTGTGGCTGAGTGTGTGAACATGTGTGATGTCATGTGATGTGTGAATGTGTGATGTATGCTTGTAAGTGTGTGTGTTGTTTGTGTGGCTTGTGAGTGTGAACATGCTGTGCGCATGAACACGTGTGTCTGTGGAGATGTGGGCTGGATGTGCTGTGGCTGGGGCCAGCCAGGCAGCACTGGGCATGTGCAGAATGAGATATTTTCACATCGTGTGTGGCCCGGACAAAACCATTAGTAATGTCCACTGGTGTTGTTATGAGCAGGAATTGGGGGCCTCAGGACTCCTGGGTAGGAAGTGAATGTTTGGAAATTCCCAGACCTGGACAATCCAGTCTCTACCCCCAAGGTCTCAGGGTAGGCTGGGTCCCCAAGGGAAGGCTGAACCATCACTAAATGGAGGAGTTTACTGTCTTCATTCTCTTCTCCCTCTTTTTTCGCCAACTAAATTTTATTTCTCCTTTCTGACTCACAGGGCAGCTGTGTTGCCCTGGCATTCCTACTCTTGGGAAAAGGTATGAAAAGCTGAAGCCCACTGACAGGCAGGGGACTCAATGGGTTAACCTCCCCTGGTGCCAATGCTTGACCAGAAGGGATGAATGTAATGGGAAAAACTTCAGAGTCTAATGACAGGAAAGTGGATAGAATAAATAATACCAGGTACACTGGGAACTGTTCTAAGTCCTTCAGGTAAATTCATTTAGTCCCCATAATAACTTAGGTTTTTATTATCCTCCCTATGTTACAGATGGGAAAAGAAAAATATTTCTCAGGGGCACGTGGGTGGCTCAGTTGGTTAAGCATCTGACTTCAGCTCAGGTCATGATCTCACGGTTTTTGAGTTAAGCCCCACATCAGGCTCTGTGCTGACAGCTTGGAGCCTGGAGCCTGTGTCTCCCTCTCTCTCTGACCCTCCCTTGCTCATCTTCTTTCTTCCTCTCAAAAATAAATAAACTTTAAAAAAAATTAAAAGGAAGAAAAATATTTCTTATAAGGTTGTTGTGAGGACTGCCTGAGGTAAGCATTACAAAGGGCTTGATACGATGCGTGGAATATAGTGTGAGTGCAGTGGAGATTAGCCCTCACCATTAAGGTGGAAGTTGTCATTATGGATTGTGCCTGGTTATAACATCATGTAGCCCTCCGATGTAGCCAGACTCCCAAACAACCATCTCCTGGGCCTTTCCAGACTGAGGGTTGAGATCCAAGGTGGCCCTCCCCATGACCCAACACTGCTCTCCCCAAAGACAGACCGTGAGAATACCCTCACCTGTTAGACTCACCAGGGAGCCCACTCAGGTAGAGGTACCTGGCTCAGGTACCCTGTGGTTCCCACTTTCCAAGAACTTGGACTAGAGGCTTGCCTGACCAAGAGTGAGTCACTCCACAGGAATAGGGCTTTGGGAAGGTTAACCTGTACTGCGAGCCTACTAATGGCCTCCTGCTATAAGAAATGGTAAGACTTTTTACCTAAATATGGCCATACTTCTGTTGGTATTCTAAAGTTAGAGCCCAAATATGTAGAATTCTAGATGAATTTTAATGTGATCTGTCAGCAAAAATCTGGAGTTTAGAATATTCACCTCAACACATTTAATCAAAGACTTTTTACTCCAGTGGAGGTAGATTGGCTGCCCATTTCTTTATCAGCCTTAGGAGAGAACTCCTGGAATCTAATAGCTTGACCATCTGCCTTCCCTTCCTGTTTTGGCATCCTAGCTAGCTGGGGGCCATTGGCCTCAGTTTTACATCTTCTCTCTTGGTGTGCCCCCTTAGATATGTGGTCTTTCCGAGATGGTCTCTTACTATTTTTATTATATAGGCTCCCTAGTAGAGTTCATTATTTCAGAGAAGCTTGTTGGGTTGGTGAGGAGGGGACTGTACCTGTTTCTCTGCTTTGAGGACTAGATTCATTTTCTGCTTTTGGGAGAAGTGTTCTGTTCTGAACACTTGGGAAAGTCTTGGACAAAAGATATATATGTACATGTATATGTATATGTATGTGTGTGTGTGCCTGTGTGTGTGTGTGTGTGTGTGTGTGTAGCTTTATAAACCAAAATCAACTCCTGTAAGCAGATTCTCAGCCACTATTGGGCCTTAGTAATGTGTAATCATTATGTTTTTTAAAGGAAAAAATCAAGATAATTCAAGAACTTGAGGAAGATTTTTTTTTTTATCATCAGAAACATTTAAATAGTCCTCTGCGTGATTGCTCGGCACTGATTATTGCTATTTGGTTTACCCTTAGCCCCACAGTTGATTGTTACTTCCCAGTCCTGGGCTGAACAGTGTCCCTCTGAAATTTATGTCTATCTGAAACCTTAGAATATGACCTCATTGAGAAATGGGAACTTTGCAGATGTAATTTATTAAGATGAGGCCAAACAGGATGGGGGGGGGGGAGCTAAATCCAATGACAAGCGTCCTTGTACAAAGGCCGTGTGAACACACATAGAGACACACCGAGAGAAGGCCATGTGAGGACCGGGCAGAGACAGGACAGATGCAGCTGTGAGCCAGGGGACACCCAGGCTTGCGGCCCCCAGACGTGAGGAGAGAGGCATGAACAGACTCCCCCTCACAGCCTCCTGAAGGAACCAACCCTGCGGACATCTTGATTTCGCACTTCAAGCTTCCAGAACAGTGAAAGACTAAATTATTGTTATTTTAAGTCACCCAGTTTTATGGTAGTTTGTTATAGCAGCCTAGGAAATTAAAACACTCCCCCAAATTGTTGACTTGTTAACTTATTAGATACCCCACTATACCTACAGACCAGCTTTTTTATTCATGGAAGGATTTCATGTGGACTTTGGGCAGTACATTTTTATACTTGCTATCACCTGTATATAACATCAGTTAAGAGTAATACAAGATTGTCTATGGCTTTAGTGGCATTTCTTGGTCTTTGATTCTAGGGACTGGGGTAGGCTGCCTGAGCTCTGGATTGGCTTGCAGGTTATTGGTAATAATATAGAAGCTGCATCTTAACCCTTCTGCCCCAGGAAAGATGCTTTGGTGGGTCAGAGAGCAGCTTCCAGGGGGAAAACATAGGTTCTGCCGCACCTTGTAGTTTTGGTTCTCCTGGAATGATTTGCTGTCATTCCAGAAGAAGCTAAATATGCATCCCCATTACAGAGAACAGAGAGAAATAAATATTCCTGATGACCACCTCTCTGGGCCAGAGTGGAGCCCAAGACTCTGATACAGGTCAGGGTCTGCGAATCAGGCCTGGATATTGTGGTTGGTAGAGCAGGAGAGGAGACTAAGGAGGACTGAAATCTGCATCTGGTCAAGGGCAAGCTTGGAAGCATGAAGCATCAGAAGCAGTATGTTCAAGGTCCAGATGGGAGCAAATTCTCTTCCCCACATCAGGCAGGATAGAAGCCTGGGAAGCACTTTCCCCCAGAGAGAACTCTCATACACAGAGGCCCTGAGGAGGAGTCTGGTGGGGCGGGGAGCGGGGGGGGGGGGGGGGGTGATTAGGTTTAGTGCCAGAACCTAGAAATGGCCCTGGCAGACAAGGGGGTCCTTTATTTAATCACTGTCTCCCAAGAGACTTTGGGTCAAATATCCTGAAAGCTAAGTTATCATTTAACTAGCTTCTAGCTGATATTTCTATGGAAGGAGTTTACTCATTTGGTTACTGAATTTTGATTAATAGCCTATCTGGAAGGATACCTCAGGGAGATATAAGATTCAAGGTCACATAGTCCATGGATACTTAACCAAGACTTTTTCTTAACACCTAAGAGGAGCACAGTTATACTTGCTTTCAGTTTATTCCATTATAAATAGTCTTAATTATGTTCTGTAACACAGAGCTTCAGGTTCTCGGACATTGGTGTAGACCCCAAGCTATTCTCTTATTGATCATCTTGGTCCCACTTATAAGCAGTCTCCTACCCTTCCTCCCTCTCCTCTCCCTCCCCCCCTCCCCCGCTGGGTCCAGCGTTGGAGGAGCAGGGAGCTTTGGTTTAGGCACACAGTCTGGGGTGCCTGAAAGTGGTTACCAAAATAAAACACCCGGAAAGGGCTGTCTTGGAAAAAGAAGTTTTGGGGACAAATGCAATCTGAGCCTCCTTGGTGGCAATCATGGTCTTTAATTATTTATTGAATCACATTTTTGATTTGTAAGCAAGTGTCAGCTAGTAGGTGCTGGCTGAAGTACAGAGCTCAGAGGGAAAAAGACCTTAAACCTTATTTGTTTGGCGATCAGCCCCTTCCCAGCATCATCAAACATCCTTTTTCCTTCCCTTTGGTTCAGAACTCTTCGCATAAGTAGCTTTAGGAGTGTCTGACCACTCTTTTATCCCGTTGGGTCCATTTGAGTGACAGAAAAGGAAAGAGTCTTCTTCCCTGAGGTGGGGCTTGTGAAAGACTAGTCTCCATTACGTTTTTCTCTTCCTCCTCCTCCTCCTTATTCTAGAACTCTGCCTCCATCAGGAGTGCAAGGGTCCTTGTAGAGAGATTCCCGGCCAAGAGGACAGGTAGAGGTACCAAACCTGGTTTTGACATTAGTTTATGCTACATGGTTCCCCTGAGCAAACCTCTTCACCTCTCATGTGAGAAAGGTTAGCATGTGTGTTTATGATTCCTTGTATATACACCCATACTACATGACCCCTAAGGCCCCAGGACTCCAGACAGCTTATGATTTCTCTCCCACTATGGGCAGAGGTGAGTATACCTGATGAGGATTTCAGGTCTTGGTGAGTATAACTGTACCAAGAGGAGCCACAGTTTCCAAGGACTCCGTGATGTTTATAACAAGGCTGCTGGCTGGGTTTGCGGCCTTTCTGTCCCAGTGTCTAGAAGACTACCTTGGTTCTAGTGAATATCCAAATATGTATTTTCAATGAAGGAAAGAAGAAAAGATGAAAGAGAGGGGGAGATGGAGAGAAGGAGGGGTGGAGCAGAGAGGAGAATCCCTTTGAGAATCCCATTAGAAGGGTGCAGAAAAGCCTTCTTTCTGAAATTAGCTCCCCACTCATGTGATCTCTCTTCTTTCTGAGTGGTGCCTTCAAGATCTTAATTATCCTTCCACTCTTGGGTTCTTTTGTGAAAATAAGCTGCAGAGGGAACCCCTCATGGCATCAACCCAACCAGGATCAGTTAGGCCAAGCTTGGATTCACTGAGAAGGGACCAGCACACCCTCTGAGCACAGGTAGAAAAGTGGGGTGTGAATGCACGCAGTGAAGCCCCCTGGAGCTGAGGGCCCCGAGGATCAACATGATTCTGAAGGTGATTGTCATGGGTGGTGGGAGAGTGCAGCTGATGCCTAGGCTTCTCTGGGACCCCCCTGGACGTCAGCAGCCATGTTGTTGGTCTGGAGCAGGAAGGCAGTGTAGGCCATGTCAGCTTCCTCCTTGGAGGACTGAGGGGACAACAGGACAGGAGTCAGTGTTTGGGGTGTTGGCTCAGTGGGTGGGGGTCGGGGGGAGGGTGGGCACTAAATGTCTTGAGTTCATAGTCTTGGCTTAAGCAACCCCAGACTGTTTTGACCTGCTGCTCTTAGGAGTGTCTGACCACTCATCCTTGGTGAGCATAGCTCCCCATGCTCACCAAGGATGAATTTTGAGAAACGGAAAGTTGCAGTTTCTAAAAATATGTCCCTCTGTCTCACTACCGCCTTCCGACACATGGAGTGGAACCACCCCTGTTGCCTGGGCCTGTCCCCGGAAGCTCTGCCCACGCAGTATGTGGGCAAAGTGGTCCAGGCTGCTATCAGCCATGGAACCACCAGCTCAAAGATGGAGCTTTGCACAACACAGGGCTGGAGGGGAAGCTGGAGGACTAGCTTAGTCCGCTAGTTGTTCCAGATTCAGGGTCTCCGTTGCTTCAAGGGAGAGTAGATATGATAACAAGCATTTACACCCTGGGGTTAACAGAGGGTAGAAGGAGGGTAATATGTGACCCAGAGTCAGAAGTCACCTCCGGTAGGAGTTCAAGTAATATGGCATGTGGTTGGAGTGGGGAAGAGCTTCTAGTGACTATCAAATTGCCCACTGCCAGCAAATGTCTTTCAGACCCAGACAAAAGGCTGTTCCTGAGCAAACTCTTAAAGGGGGGTGGGTGGCCTGAAGTCCACAGGTTCCACAGCTCTGGAAGACAACTCACCTAATCACTGGCATTTGACATTTGACCTTTCTTACTCTGTGGCCGAAGCTTCCATGCACTTCCTTCTGAACCCCCAGTCTCCCTCCCTCCTGCATGTTCACAGCCTATAAATGCAGCTCAGCTCCTGCACCTCAGCCACATTAACACCATAACCAGTAAGATACATCTTGCCCTCAAGAAAAGTTGACACTATCTTCCCTTTTCTGACATGAGCCCCTGCCCTGAGGTAGTTTCTCCTGAGGTCTGACTACAGTCCCTCATACTGCACTTCCTTGTCACATAAGTGGGGCCGCCTTCTCCCTCCTCACTCTTACCCTTTTTGGCTTCTTGGGTTCTTCCGTCTCCACGGTGTTCCCAGTGGTGGCGCTGAACTCTATGTGAAGAGCAAGGTGGGGGGATTAGCCTTCACTAGCTTCATATTCCCACCCCAGAGGCAGAGTCGGGTCTAATTCTTGCTCTCCCAGGGGTTGGGCGTTCCCTTGAGTGAGGGACGTACCATCTTTTCCTCCGAGAGATGTTTCTTGAGTGACTTGAGAGGCTCCCATGTTGTCATTGGCACCAAACTCCCTGGAGTTCTCAAAGTCCGACATGCTAATGTCTGTCCTGTAGCTTCTAACTGAAATCCGGTCTGTCCAGGAGAGAGAGAAGTTGGTGTAGGGACAGAGGACAAATGTGAGGACAGGCTGCCTCGGAAGGAGCCCCAAAGGATAGTTGGAAGGGGCAGTGTGGCAGGTTGCCCACCTCTGACTCTGACCCAAAGAAGAACGGAAATGATCAGAGTCTCCTTTTCTGTCCCTTCTTCACAGATAATCAAGATTCAATGACCCCTGATCTTTCATGCACAGTGTCTCATTCTGTCCTCACATCAGCCCTGTGAGACTGTTACTACTATCCCTGTTTTGAGCCCTGAGGAAACTGAGACATGAAATGGGGACACCCAAAGTCACACAACCAGTTAGTTCTCAAACTACGGTACAAGTGTAGTTCTTCCTGAGCTCCTCCTCCTGATAAGCCTGCCTCTAAACTTGGACCCTGAGCCATCAGAGATGACGTTCCAGAGACAGCAGCACTTTAATGTACGTTTTGGGTATGCACATCCCCTTATCTTTCCCCATCTTGCTTTCCCAGCACCCTTTCTTGGAGCCTATGAAAGAGAAGGGACTGTAACAGCCCCCCACACAGAGCAGCTAAACCCCTAACTGAGGTCTAAGGGCACAGGGTTGGAGATGGGGGGCAGGGGCATCCCGGGCACTCACCGACATTCTTCCTGTGCCGTGCTCTGAGCACCCCCACTACCACGGCCCCCAGTGCCAGCACCAGGCCCAGGGGCACGAGGGTGGAGACAAGCACTTTGGAGCTCCCGCCTTGTCCCGCAGAGCTGAAAGAAGGACTGAGTTAGTCACTGGAAGGGAGACCTGGGGTCCCAGGATGTGCTGGCACGTTGGGTCTCACTGGCTCCTTCTTTCAGTCCCTCCTTTTGATGTGGTCCCCTAGCTCTACTCTTCTAAGGAGACTTCTCAGACATGGCAAAAGCAAAGACTGGGTCTTCTCTGTGTCCCAGGCCTGGGAAATTAAACGGGATGGTGGACGCCACCCCAGCCACAGGAGAAGGGCAGAGGCCCCTCCTGAGCACAAGCCAAGGTGGTGGGGACTGCTCCACTCCCGGCAGGTTGGCAGGCTCTCCTCTGTGGTCCCCATGGCCCAGCCTCAGGGCCTTGTCCTCTGGGATAGTCTTCCTCACCTGCCCGTGTCTGCAGATGCTCCGCTCTCACCAGCGGAGGCGCCAGTATCCTTCGCTGCTCTGTCCTCCACAGAAAACCCAGGATCCTGAATCACTTTGTTCCCAACCTTCCTGACACTTGACTCTACTGCCTGTTCACCAGGAGCAGCATTCGCTTGGCTGACATCTTGGGACCCTGGAGGAGGACGAGAGGGGTTGAATTATTGTTCTTTGTCTGTTTTCACTCCCTAGAGTTAGGGAATCCGTGGAGTGAGACTTCATTAGCAATCACAGGGGCAGGGTAAAATCTCAAAGCTGTTAGAGTGGAGTCCCAGATGACACTAGGAGACAAGGGATGGTCCTTTCTAGCTTGTCAGATGACCTCTGTCCTGTTCATACCAAATCCATTTCCATCTACAAGGTTCCATGGCATAGATCCAGCTCTGTTTCGGGGCTAACCTATCGTTTGGAGAAGGAAGGTTTTCTCAGCTTTGAAACCCTGCTCAAGGTCTGGGGACCGCAGGCCTGTGTGCAATAGTGCTGCCCCCTGGTGGCAGCTTGGCAATGGGTCCCTCAGTGAACCAGACTAGCTGCACTCAGACACAGTAGGATTTCTAGAAGGACTAATCATACCCTAGGGATAAAACATTTTATGCGACATTTTAAAAAGAGACTTAGGATGCAAACTTGCTAGAAGAGGTTGCCTTAATTTTCTTGATCAGATCTTGTACGTGAAGATAGCTGGCCCTCTTTTGAGAGTAGGCTTTGGCAGAGGATACTGCATGTGGTAGTGACTTTGGAATTTCTGTATAGAAGATCTCTCTTATGTAAAGAGCTTCAAAGCGGCCTGAAGCGACAACTACAGGACTTGTCTTGAAGCTGAGGTTATATGGCAAACCTATTAATATTTATTTATTTATTTTTAGTTGTGTATTTATTTCAGATGCTCTTTTTAGAGGGTTAAATGGGACTATGTAGAGGCTAAATCTCCACCTGCCTCCAGTCTTTTATAACCAAACCTAGGGGCCACCCCTGATGGAGAAGCCTGTAGGCAGGAGCCTTTCTCCGGTGTTACCGGGGGAGGGGGGCATAGGCCTTGCCCTCAGAGACTTACCCTTTACTCTATTCTCGACTGCCACTTAGACAGCCATGGTCTCTCCATATCGGTGGCCGTCCTTCACCCCACACCAGTACCAGCCTTCATCCTCTTTGGCAACTGGGTTCAGGGTCAGGGAAATGATCTGGCTATTCTGGTCACAGTTCACGAAGGCCTGGCTGGGGCCATCGTCTTGGGTGGGCAGGGTCTTGCACCCTTTGTTACTCCACTTGCACCAGTATTTCTCATGGGGGTAGTATTTGCACGGGAAGTGGCAGGGGAGCTTGAAACTCTCTCCCACGAAAGCAGTGACATTCTCAGGTACCTTGAGGCTTGGTTTCCCTGGAGCAGAGAGGGAGGGAGAAATAGGCACACAAGTTGGCATCGGCGATACCGCAGGGAAGTGACTGTGGTGAGGATCTTTGTCCACAGCCCGTGTCCTCTCTGGGTAGCATTATAAATAAATGCATGATACTGAATACATAAAGAATGTAATGATGTGCCTATGTCATGATTATTATTGATGACCCCATACATTAATCGAGTCTATCACAAAATACAGACTCTCGACTTCAGTTTGCTTTCCTTGTTCCTCTCTTCTCTTCTAGACTCCATATAAAGAGCTGCACTCTACTTCAGCTGATGCCATATATACCGTGAAAGAGGCCAACATTCTTGATAATAAAAGGTGCTCTGTGTGGTGGTTTGGAGAGTGTGGCGTGTGCACAGAAAAGGGCGCTTATAACAATTATGAAAACATGACCTCTCTGCAGATGGGCTCTCTCCCAAGGTCTGTCCCATCAGCATGGGATGAGTTAGGACGAAGAGTGCTTCGGGGTGATGTTGCTGCAGGCTGGATGATCCTGGGGCTGCCCCTCCTCCTTTTTGCCCCAGTTCAGCTCTTACCTTCAACAACCTTGAGCTCCACCGTGGACCTCCAGCGAACATCCTTACTGGTCAGACACCAGTAGAAACCAGCGTCCTTGGTGGTGAGCTGGTTGAGTATGACCGTGTAAGTGCCATTGCCTGGCTCTTCGTATAGTGCGAGCCTGCCTTCATACTGTTCATTAACCAGCCCCTCACTCTCTACCAGCTGCTGGCAGCTGCCGTTTGGAGTATTCTTCCACCGACACCAGTACTTTAGGCTGTCTACTTCCTTAGGGTTGTAGGGGCAGAGCACTGCCACAGAGCCGCCGACCACACCTTTCACCACAGAGGGAGTATGGGGCATCGTGGTCTCTGAAAGTACAGATGGAGATGGAATTTCAGAACATAAGCAACATGGTCTGGGCAGTCTCTTCCCCATGGTCTCAGCCAGAGTGGGGAGTGAGATTTAGACTATTTACCTCACTCTCCTTAGAAAATGAGAAAGACTTTCCTAATGTCACAGAGCCTATAGCTGGAGCCATCCAACCAGTCTCCAGTGACCTTCACCAGTAGCCTGGGCATCTCATTTTCTTTTCCCACCTTACTCTGGGCAGAGAATAGAAGGAGTTTAAGGAGACACTATCAGTCCTTGAATTCCTTAGGCTTCTTACAAAATCTGTCCACATGTAACTATTTGTCTGTTTATTAGCTCGTACCATAAAAATGGAGATGGTTTTTCTCCAAATTCAGAAAACATATTTAGAATGGTATGACTTAAAATATAAACTAGGTAACACAGAAGGTTTAACTGGTGATGACCCTGGGGGTCATCTTAGTAAAGGATGGCCATTCTCCAATAAGCTAAAGCTGAGGTTCAATGGGGATGCTGAGCTATGAAGATGCTGAGGAATGTGATGAGGACTGAGCCGGGTATAAAAATGATGTGCAGGGAATGTGAGCCCCTTAAGGAAAAGTCACAAGACCAGGGACATTGAACTGCAAGTACTGGTTTGCTGTTTCTCACGAGGGTAACTCTATACAGGATGCTCCCAGCTGAGAGGGAGCAGGGATTTAGTTCTTTCACTTCCTTGCTGGCTTGCCAAAGTAGAGCTGCGTAGGCCAGATGATACAGAATAAAAAATGACCCTATGAGGTGTTGAGGGGGAAATTTAGAGGCTGGGGTACTGCCTTACTGGGAGAGCTCTGAGACCAAGATGAGCCAAACTTTCTCCCATTTGAGTGTGAGGGATGAGGTCCCATTCTGCTCAAAAGACAAAAAGAAGGGACAGGTGGCCCCTGCAAGCCCAGAACTCCATGCTAAGTCCTCATCATGGCTCTCTGAGACCCAAATGATCTACAGGTTTTGCCTCAGTCAAGTGCCTCACTCTCCTCTCTGTTAATCAGGGACAGCCATCGAAAGGCCTTTAATAACCTAATTAGTTATTACACAAGTAATAGGTAGTAGGTAACACAAGGCAGAGGCTGTGTTTTCTAGCTCTCCTGTCCAGCTGCCCATGGAGCATGCAGTTCAGGGTTTGTCAGGGAGCAGGCATTGTTGACTGACTGATGGATACTGGATAGACTCACAGGGTGGGAGCCAGCCCTCCTGCTGGGCTGATGCACCTCTTCCCCTCCCAGTCTCAGGTCTCACCTTCATTGACAAAGAGTTGCCAAGCCTGGAAGGGCCCGTCTTCATGAGGTTGGCCATCAGACTGAGCTCCACACAGGTAGTGCCCTGCATCCTCTTTCCTCAGGCTGGTGATATGCACCTTGAAGAGGCCTTTGTCCCCGGGAGTGAGCAAGATCCTGCCTTCAAAAGCCTTAGCCTTCTTCCCCAGGGTGTTGATGACCACGTCGCAGTTTTTCCCATTGCTCATCCGGCACAGAAATTTGGCCACGTTTTCCACGTCAGAGCCCAGGGAACAGTCAAAGGTCACGGAGCCCCTCAGATCTCCATAAAGCAGTTCAGGCTCAGGCTTTAGCACTTGGAGGTCAAAAATGTGCTTATCACCACTGGAATCATCCCCAGCCTGGCAGGTGTATATCCCAGCGTCGCTGAGGTGGACTGGTTTGATATTGAAATTGAACGCTAATTGACTAGTACCCTGAATAACGATATCTCCTCTGTTTTCATAGTTGGGGTTCACATACCCATTGGAGTCAATAACTAGGACACAGTTCTGGCCTGCCTTCTTGCACACAGACTTCCTTTTCTTAGAATTCTCAAGCTTGAAAGAGCAGGTGATGATCACTGATTTGCCCAATTCAGCTACGTAGACTTCAACGTCATTTTCGACCCCAGGACCTACAGGACAGGGAGCAGGTGGCAATTTGTGATTTCACTTTCTTGAAACACAGGGCTGCTCAGTACTCCCAGTGAGGGCCTGGGTGTGCCTCTCACCTTCGGAGCTCTCCTCCCCAGAGGGACACTGTCAAAATATGTCTTCCAAGACTCAGCCTCATTGCTGTCTCCTCCATGAAGCCCTCCCTAAGCTGGCACTAATCTCTTCCTCCTTTGTGATCTCTTGACACTTACAGCTGTATCTCTTTTACATCTGATCTTGCATATAGTTAATTATGTTCCCCTCAGCGTGGAAGTCCCTTGAGAGCAAAGACATCCTTTACATGTTTGACTCCCATGCAGTCCCTAGCACAATGCCTATGCATAGGTGCCCAAATTAATGTGTGCTGAAATAAACAAGATAAATATAAGTATAGGGTGTTGGATTTCAGTGTGTTTAGATGGAGTTTCTAAAATTTACAACAGTCCCAACATGGAATGGGCTGCTTTGTAAAGGAATGAATTGTTGCCATTTAAAGTATATACCTGTGGTCTCTAGTGTCTGGACATCCTGTATAGAGTCAATTCCAAGCTGTCCTCAGCTCTTAAAATTCTCCCATTTTATGACTGTATATGACCACCTGAATGAACTCTTCATTTAGTCCACAGATAATACTAGGCACGTCCCAAAGGAGCAAAACATATCTCTAAGGACCCCTCCAGTTTTCATCCCTTAAAACCTCTTTCTCTCTTAATTTCTTCTTGATTATCTAATACGCCTTTGTCCTTCAATCTTGTCAGAAAAATCTTTCTTATTTTTCTTTTTCTCAAGTAGAACAGGCTTGTTCAGTGGCCCACTCCTTCAGGGCCCTGGTCTTTGGGCAAGAACTGATCATTTAATTTATGCTGAGGGTGTTGATAGACTAATGGATACCAGGTAAAAAATGCATTTTGAAAGAAGTCTTCCGGTGCCCTAAGATCTTGATCTGAAGGGTGCACTAATGGCAGGAATTTAAGGATCTCTATAAATCTCTCCCTGGTTTTTCTGTCCCCCTCAGTTCAAAGCCCTCTTGCTCCACCTGCCACAAACACAGTGAGAGAACTAGTCCTTCTGATGCTCTTCTAAGCTACAGCCTTAGTAGAACCCTAAAATGGTATAGGCCCTGAACACCTAGAAAGTCTACCCACTACCCCCAAGTAGGTCCCATATGTCTCATTTCTATGTTCTGTTATGAAAAGCCCTTGCCTCTGGAAGGAGGCCTCACAGCCTTCTCATCCCATGCCAGGGAAGTTCTTCCCTCTCAGGAAGTTCTTCCTGAAGCCCTCCCATTGCTCCTGAGATGAGCCCCTGTCACTTTCCCAAAGGAGCTCAAGGAGCCTAGGTTCTTACCCCGGCTGACCTCCAGGCTCACATCAAAGTTCAGGCCTCGGCTACTAATGCCCAGACCACACTTGTAGCGTCCAGAGTCATTCCGGGTGAGATGGCCAATATTCACCACAAATGTGTTGTTCTCGGGGAAGTTGGTGAGGTTGGCTCTGCCCTCATAATCCTTGGAGATGTAGCCCTCCGAAGAGAGGAGGGTTGTACAGCGGCCATTGGCTCCCTGGCGGCACCAGTACTTCCGGGTATGCCGGTTGACAGAAGTGGCTGGATAGTAGCATGTGATGGTTGCTGAGTCACCTTCCACACTGCTCACCTCCTGGGGACCAAATATGGGACTCTTCATAAAGACCACTGTGGGGACAGAAGACAGAGGTTTTCTGAGGCCCGAGGAGGTGAAGCCTGCTGAAAGGATCCTGACAGCTCACCCCGAGGAGATGAAATTTTCCTCCTGAAGCATGTACCTTCGGTGGGTTATTTGCTATATACTACAGCTGGACAGTTGTTGTGACTGGGTCAAGTGATTGATTAATCGGTCTTAAATTCTAATTGTAACTCATTAAAGATCATCACTGTAAGGACAATGGAATGGCAAATTTATTTAATGATATCCTTTCTCATTAAAAAAAGCCACTTTGTAGGGTGCCATGCCATTGAATTTATTATCCATTATTTTCTTATGTTTCTAAAAACACTTTGCAGATCCTTTCTTTTTTTCCCAGCAAAAATATTGACAGCCAAGAAGGATAAGTTATAGCAACTCTTAGAGATGCCTGGGTTAAGGTCAAGATCTTTTTTTTTTTTTTTTCTCCCGGTGAAGACCTTCACCAGACTCCTGGCCTTGAAATGAGGAATTGCCATTCCTGTCCCTGACCACCCCCATCATTTGGTCACCTATCTATTTCCAGACGTGACCTTTCTGTATCGTCTGTCGGACTCCTCCTCGAAGGAGTGCAGGTTCTGAGAGTGGCATCCCTGCGGATAGGGCTTACTGCTCCCAGGGAACTGGATCCTGGAGGGGTGGGCAGGGGCCTGACAGACGCACCTGGGAAGACAGCTAGCAGGCAGGTGAGGAAGAGGAGCCTCATCGCTGGTGGCTTTCACGGGGCTGTGCCACCCAGGCCAACTTCTTTCCTGGGGAGCTGAAAGACAATAGCACAAAGTATGAAGCTCTTGTGTCTTCCAAGACTAAGTGGGCCTTAAAGTTCCCGAAACACCTGTTCGGTTTTGTAGCTCCAGTAACTGACATAAATCCTGTTGCAAGAATGAATGGCTCCGCCTTCCCCATTACAGCTCAAAGTCCCCTTACCTCACAGTATTTTTTGTTCCTTAATAGTTGTAAGTAGATTTTTGTCATCTCAACTAAGCTGCATGTTTCTTTGGGATAGGGACACAGGTGCCATTTTTTTCTATATCCCTGTCTGGGAGTCATGGTCCTGGGCAAGATCCATAAGGTCTCAGGAATAGCTTGCTGGATGATTGGTTACCACCAAGTGGCCCCATCTCTCTGTTTTAGCTGCCCGCCCTACATCCCTGGCATATTTTATGGTGTGTTCATATAAGTAAACTGAGACCCATAAAGGAGGCCTGGGAAGGATAATAGTTGTATGTGTAACAATGATGGTGTCTTACCATGATCTCTTTCCAAGCACTGTGTTAAATAATGTACATGTATTATCTCATTTAAACTTAATATCTCCCTCTGAAATGGATGTCCTTCTCCCCATTTTACATAGGAAGAAATGAAAGCTTAAAGTTAAATGCTTTTCTTAAGGAATTAAGTGTGAGGGTGGGCAGAGTCTTGGGGCAGTGGATGGGGCAAAATTTGAACCCAGCCTTGCAGGACTCCAAAGTCAAAGCTCTTCACTTCTCCCGATGTACTGCTTCGCACCCCAAACACAGCTGTAGGCTTATCCTAGTGCTCATTCCTGTCACTTGTAGAGCCCCCATTGCGTATCACAGCATTGTCATTTATGTTTTCACTGGAGCTTTATAACTTCCCTGTAACTAAGACAGAATGGATATGATTACAACCATTTTATGGATAAGAGAATCAAGACCGTGAGATGCTGAGCGATAGGCCCAAAATTTCCCAGAGACTTGGTCATGGGGTCAGAGTTAAAAATGTAGGTATTGTGGCTTCTGTTATCCTGCCTTGTGGTTCAGGGCAGATGAAGCTGGAGAATCCAAGATAAGGCCGCTTGGAGGGTTCAGTGCATGCAAGCCTTGTCACATCTGTGAATGTAGCAGATTGGGTTGGGGCAGGGAGTGCGGTTTGAGGGTCCCAGGGGTCAGCCTTAGGACCCAAATTGTAGCCCAGAGGAGGAAAGAGGTGGACAGAGGAACCCCACTTTCCCATGGATTTTAATAGGTTTAACCTTTGGAGTGGCTTGGCAATGAGAGCGTTAAGGGAGAAAACCATGTCAACAAATGCAGGGCAATAATGAGCACCCATAAAGATAAGGAAGCTCTAAGCAGTTAGGAGCCCAGAGAGTGATCTCTCAGGCTCCCCTTGCCACCTTTGCCCTTGT
The DNA here is from genome assembly GCF_003009895.1 of Hyaena hyaena. Classification (NCBI taxonomy): domain Eukaryota; kingdom Metazoa; phylum Chordata; class Mammalia; order Carnivora; family Hyaenidae; genus Hyaena; species Hyaena hyaena. Next base: position 200,879 of record NW_024081060.1, on the reverse strand, counting down.
TCTCACTCCCTGAGACTCCCTTCACTAGCCTGAGCCAAAAGCAATAGAGTTGTTTATCTTGGTTATTTCTTTTCCGGGGGGGAATTTCCCAGCCAGAAACCTTTCTATTTCCTTGTGGAGACAAAGGTATTCTGTTTCTCCAGTTCTTTGGAAGAGTCAGGGGAGCGGGTTAGGGAAGGAGGGGACAAATATGGTGTCAGGTGGCAGCTTAAGGTTCTCTTGATTCCAGTAAATTGCCCCAGACCTTCCATACCAGGCCAACGATTAACTTCTGGGGTAGGTTCTTAGCCAAATGCTCAGGAGATGCTGACTGGGGGAACCACCAGAGTAGATACTATGGGTCACCATGAGACAGACTCCCATGAGATGGGAGCAGATGTCAGAAGGCTGGGAAGTCTGTCTCCTGTGAAAGACTTGGGATGTGTTGGCTGCAGTGTCCCAGGGAAATTACCACCTAACATGTGCACTGGCTTTGGGTGTACTGACAAAATGCCACATGCTTTAAGAGCCTAAGTTAGCAATACTTTCCTTGGTTCTGATTCCCCTTCTCATCTCTAGACAAGCAAACTCCCTAAAATTTCTGTGAGACAGGAAGGGGTCTTCCCACGGGCTGAGCGGAGGGGTGCAATTTCTCCTCTGGATTGATAAAAGTGATTTTATCTGGCTTACAGAGAGGCAGATGCCAGGTTTTCCCAAGTGGGGGTCCCATCTTCTGCTCCAGGCTTCCTCTCATGTGTGACAGGCTTGGATGGCTGTGAATGCCCACCCGGGGAGAGGACATGCATGTGGACCCTTTACCCTTTGCGCAGCCTCAGGCCAGGGATGAGAGCATCAGGCACGCACAACTAGAAGAGCAAACCTGACAGGGTAACCTTGGCAAGGAACACACAACCTAATCACAGGGGAGATAATGGGATTGCAAGGGCATCCCCACTCACAGAAGCAGGAAATCTTCTTTGTCCAAAGCTAAACTTGAAGCATACATTCTCTGCAAGAAGCTGAAAGGGTCCTGGGCTTGGAAAATCATTAGAGATCCCTTCCTCTCAAAACCAGGCTTTCCTCCCAAACCTCATCAGGTCTCAGGGATACCCCAGTCATGGTGGTTGGAGCTGGTTTAAAGGATTTGTCTGAAGGAAAGAGCATAATATTTATTGGACTCTTACTATGCACCAGAAGCCTTTCTAACTGCTTTTCTTATACGACTTCATCCATTATCAGGGCAAGCCAAGAGGTAGATCTTCATGTTGTAAATGGGAGATCTAAAGGTTAGAGATGTTCTTGGCCCCAAGACCCACAGCAGAGTTGGATCACTACCCTATTATCACTCCTTGGATGAACAGAGGGACCTGTCCTTTTGGGATCTACATAGGCTAGGATATCATGATGAAGGCATTATTTTTTCTCATCCTTAAAACAGGAATGGTTTTGTTTTGTTTTACTAGCTAGGCTGGGATATTCTAAATCATTCTCGTGTTACCCAGGTACAATCTCTGACATATTTATAACATCCCGACACAACTGTGGATTGGGGCAAGGTTTTCAGCTGTACTGGAGAATAGAGTTTGCCTCCTTATAAAATTACTCTATCTGGCTCCCCTTCAGTTAGAGTGACTGAACTTCGGCTTTACTGGCTTGGAGTCCAAACCTTTGCCCACCTAATCCATAGTTTCCTTTTTTTTATTCAAAGGGAGATGAATTCCCCAGACCAGGTTCTAGCAGTGCTGTTGGTGAACCACATGGTCCTCAGCCACTCGGAGCTCTTCGTCTGTTTAGGACATAGCAGAGGGCCAGCCAAGGCTCTCACAGACCTAGGGGCTTCAGAGATGACAGAGAGCATGCACTATGGGGACTTAAAACCAAGCTGGCAGTTTCTGACAACTTCCCATGAGTGTGAACTTGGAGGAGCAAGAAGATTGGAGCTCAGAGAAGTGGGGAGCAGCTGGTCTGGCTGGGGATGAGGCTCTCCTTGTCCTGAACTGAGTGGCCCCTTCCCTCCTTCCAGGAGAGGCACTGCCTGAGTCCATTTGGGACTACCCTTTTATCTCCCTTGAGTGCTGAAGCCGAGCACATACTAGAGTGATCCCGGAAACCACATTATCACTGAAGGAGGGAGAGCAGTCTGTGTGCTTTGGAAGGGCTTCAGATTTTAAATGACAAGTGGGAAATTATGAGAGTTTATGTAGTTTATGTAAGTCCTGGAGTGTGAGACAGTCTCCAAACAAAAGAAATGTTCAGGGAAGCAATAAGAATTCCCTTCTTGTCCATTAGAGGGCAAGAAGATGGAGAGAGAATGGCCAAGGGGATCAAAGAATGTATGAGCTAGAAAGATCCAAGACTTTCTATTTCCATCCCTGTCATTAATGCAAAATTTAAGTAGAAATTAAACATTTGAAATACCAGCTCCATGAAGCTATGGGAATAAGCGTCATGGATTTCCAGATGACCTTTTTGAGAAAACGTAGAACCCTATTATTGAGTCCATCCCATTCTATCTTGATGCATAGATACTTATCTCATCGGCCTTATCTGATGGCTAGCTCCTGGAAGGTAGGGGCCAACTGAGATTGGTCTCTCCATCACAGAGGGGCTTGCATTACAATGTTTGCCAAGGACTCAGCAAACTCCGATGGGATCAGAAATGGTTACATCCCCATCTCCTCTGGGGGAAGGGCAAAGTCAGCGTTGATTTCTTTCACTTTGCCTTCTTGGTTCCGGGCTTGCAAGGGACAGTTACATGAAAAGGAGCCTGGAAGATGGAAGAGAACCCAGAGGTCCTGAGTCCTGCTCTGTCACAGGCTACCAGAGGAGCTCGACCATGTGGGCAAAATATGCTGGCTCAGCTCCATCTGTAAAATGAGCGTCATAGTCCCTTGACTCTTCTAGAGAGAAGGGCTTCTGTGGGGTGAAGAACTATGGAAGGGATAATGGGACATGCATATGGAAGTGTTTTATATAGTATAAAGAGCCCTTCAACTGTAAGAGATTATAGTCAGTCTTAAGCACAAGAGGGTGAGGGTCTGTGCACTTGACTCTCATAGTAGCTGGGCACTTGGAGAGCGGTACAGATTATGGGCTCTGCAGCTTGGTTACCAGCTCTCTCACTTGGGGTCTGTATGGTTTGGGGACAGGGGATTTAAACTCCTTGAGCCTCAAGTCCTCATTTGTAAACTGGAGACAATTGTACCTAGTATAGAGAATCACTGTAAGGACTAAATGCCACAACATACATATGTAAATTCCTTAGTATGGTGTCGGGCTTTAAAAAATGTTATTTCCTTTCCCAGCTCCTCTCTAAAATCAAAATAGTCAATGCGCCTGAGTGGCTCAGTTAGTTAAGCATCTGACTCTTGATTTCGGCTCAGGTCACTATTCCAGGGTCATGGCATCAAGCTCGGGTTCCACATTCAGTCAGTGTGGAGCCTACTTAAGATTCTCTCTCTCTCTCTCTCTCTCTCTCTGAATCTGTCTCTCTCCCCCATCCCCACCCCCATTGGCAAGTGCACACACTCTCTCTTTCTCTCAAAAAAAAAAAAAAAAGGTAATAAAAATAAATTCAGCACAGCCCTCTCTTTTTCATGTCCTAGAGTGAGAGGGGAATAGATGTCTGTTCACTGGGCATCCTTTGAAGACTAGGGGTGAACTACTTAGATTGGACCAGCATGGCCTAACGGAGGAGAGTAGGTTAGAAGCAGGTGATATAATTATAGCTGGCACATATGGAGTTTTTCTCAAGTGCTTTACCTGTGTTTACCTCGCTTAATCTTTTGTAGCCACCCTTGGAGAGAGAATAAACTGGGCAAACCCATTTCACAGATGAGACAGCTGAGGCACAGAGAAGTATGAGATTTGCCCAATGTTACAAAGTTGGTAAGCAACTGCCATGGCATTCAAATTCAAGTACTCTGGGCCCAAGTATATTCTGTAAGTCACTATGCTGTACTAGGAGGGTCTTGACATTGAGAGGAAGCAGTCGGGAGAGGAGAGAGCAGGAAATTCACTCTTAAAGAAGTTCGACCAGTTCTCTCCTCACCACTTTTCACAGGAAAAATAGTTCCATGAAAAGACACTTGAACCAACAGAGATGGGTGCCAACAGAAAAATTTCTTCCTAAAAACTAATAATGGCTGCTATTTATTTAGCACCTACCATGTGTAAGGCATGTTATGTTTGTTTCCTATAACCGGACACATTGCCTCCAAAGCTTCTTCTATGTGGTCAATGCCCGTGACTTTGGAATCCCAGCCCCATACCACCCAGAGAGAGGGTAAGACATATTTGAGGAGGGTCTCTGCTGAGCACATGCATGGATAATATTACTCTTTTTTTTTTAAGTTGGGTATTTTGTTTTGTAGGTGCTGTCAAAATGCCCCATGACCATGTTAAAATGCCTGTACCAAAATATCATCATTTGTACTTGCTGGGTGATTTTACACCACTCACATTAACTCAGGGAGTCTTAGTTTCCTCAACTATAAATAGCACTGTGATACCTCCCTTGCCTACTATCTGGATTTGTTTAAGGAGGGGATGAGAGGAAGCTGTGAGAAAGCCCACGGAAAGTGGATTCACTCCGTGGAAGCCTCTATCTTCACAATAAAGACACAGAGGTCTAGAGGCGCTAAGAGAGAGGCCATGATTACAGAGCTAGTGGCTCTCCTGACTCCTGGTTCCTTGCTCTTTCTGCTACACCTCCACATCCAAGGCCAAGGAGAAGGATGGGTGGATGAAAGTTCCAGAGCTGGCTCTGGTGGGCAGATCACTGCCTTCTACCCTAACCCATGAATGGGCACATCACCTCTGCAGACGTTCAAGAAGCTATACCTCCCCCCCCCCTCCATGAAGAGGGAGAGTGATTGCGGGGGCTTTGGTTCAAAACAGCACCAGCAGCTCCAGTGGCCTCAGGCCTGGGGCAGTTACATAAGTGGAGCTGGACGCACTGGGAACGAAGCTTGCACAGTGCAGCGGCTTCCGCACGATGGTTCCATGATTGGCTGGAGACGCTCTCAGGATGGACAACAGGAGAGCACGGCGCGGGGGTGGAGGGTGGGGGTGGGGGTGCTGGGCTCCTGGCTGCACAGCCGGCAAGAGCATCAGGACTCAGAACGCTGTCTGTGCCTGGAAGGGGGCTCTGCCCACCTTACCCACTTACCCAGGGAGGACCTGATTTTTCCCGCCATAGCGAGGCCAAGGTGATGGGATGATACATATTATGCGTCCGTATGACAGGAATCATCTGGAACAAAGCTAGGTTGAAACTGGAAAGGGTCCCAGAGCCTCTCTGAAGCCCTGAAAAAGAGGCTGCACATACCCTCCCAGAGAGCTGGATGTGGAAAGCTTCTAAGACTAGAGGAGTTCCTGCTATGTGCCAGGCACTTTGTATACGGTACCTTACCCAGGAGCGCCTGGTGCTCAGTAAGTCCTTGAGTAACGGAATTAAACTGAAAAACACCAAACTCTGGTTATTTTGCTCTCGAGGTTACAAAGCAACTTCACACATATTTTCTCATTTGGACCTCACATACCTGAGTGATAGGTATTATCTGTACCCTGGTTTAACAGATTAAGAAACCGAGGCTCAGAAAGCCATCAGGTGACTTGCCTAAGGTCACAAAGTTAAACTGTGGAGGAGTTGTCAGGGAATTCTGGAGACACACTTTAGCATAAAACTACACATGCTGACCACAGACATTCCTTCTTTCCACCTGCTGGCATTTCACAGAAATGGGGTGGAGGTTTCCCCACACACACGCATCCTTGCTTATCCCCCTGGGCCGCGCACCTCTGCTCCCCGGCCACATGCCCAGCCATACAGGCTGCGCCCATGTCCCCCCTCACCGCACTCTCAGTGGGCTGGCAGTTGTGAATGTAGAGGGTTTCCTGAGCTGCCATACCAGTCCCTTCCCAGATGGCCTCCGGCTGCAGACCCCAGAACAGCCATACTTACTTTAAGCCACTGTCTTCTCTCCTGGCAACTCAGTTTCAGGGACACAGCCTGCTGGCCAGTCCACAACCTGGGGCTTTCCAGAAGTTGCCAGCAGGACACTGGATGCGGCTGCCAAAACTGAAACTGTGTGCCGTGCTTGACCCACACCTGGGCTCTTAAAGGGACACTCTCCCATAGGCATGGCGGCCGGCCAGGGGCACGTGACTCTCAATGATCCCTTGCTCTCCTTTCCTTTTGGCTTTTCTGACTGGTTCCATTTGCTTCCCCTTGACCTTGAGGAGACTGTTACCAGGGAACCCGCCATTATTGCAACTGCAGGATGGGAGACAGTCTCAGGCATGAAGAGCCTATTCTGCCTTTTGCTAGCTACAGGATCCTGGGCAAGTCACCTTCATAGTTCTTCCTGTCCGAAAACTAGGGGTAGTAATCCCAAACCTACGGGTTGAGGGTATAAACAAATATTAGACGTAAAACCCGTGGTCCAGGTATGGTATGAAGTTGATATACATTTGATAGGGCACAGGTAGCTAGAACGGCTCTCAGCCCATGGCCTCACATCTCTGCTTACTCCGGAAAACCACCATGTTCCAGGATACTTAGCCTGGATGAAGTCCACTCTTTACATACATCTTCCAAAGAGCTCCCTTGTACCAACCTCAGTGCTCTCAGGAATTGGGGGGACTGTGGCTCTTCCCATTTTACTCCCCACAGGGATTAAACACTGGCTGTTTCTGGGCTCCGCTAAAAATGGCAGACCTCAGAGTCCTGTTGGGAGCCAGGCTCTGAGCCACGGCAAAGTCGGTGCTGATCTACCAAGCTGGTGGCAGGGGGGAACCTCCTTCTCTATCTTAGTCCCTGGTGATCTCCCCTAACATGACCTGGTTAGGATTCCCAGGGGTGCCCGAAATGATCTTAGCAGTCCTGTGTCACACACGTAAAGCCCACTCCCCAACATGCACACACATGTCCCTCAAACCCCTCACCACACTCCCCCATAGAATTCTGCCCCATCCTACCTGTGCAGGACTGACCCAGGCTCTCCCTACAGCGTCCTGCAGGCCAAACCCCAAAAGGGGAAGAAGGAAAGGAGAAATAGAGTCCCGGAAAAACACAAGGCAGTCAGAACCTCGGGTCTTATTCACGAGTGAATATCAACTAGCAACCATGGATTTGAATGGCCAGAAAAGAAATGGTATTTTCTAGTATGGAGCTTAATTTCAGACCCTAAACCTACAATCTGACTAATGTAAGAAAAAAAAATTACCTAGTCATTTCCAAGCAAACTGGGTACCATTCGGCGGTCTCTCCATCACTTCACTCTCAATTTAAAACTCAGTCTCATTCTGGATTTACTTTCCTTTTTGTCTCCCTTCTCTCCTCTGGTTTTATGTTAAGGCTGTGGTAGGTGGGCACGGACAAGGGGGTGACTTATGTCAATGTCGCTACCGAGGCAAGAAGAAGGAATGCCGTATTTGATCTTGCTTTGTTGTGATTCTATGTTGGCTTCATACTCGGGAAGGAAAGAGCCCCGTGTTCTGAGATGTAACTGGCACTGCTGGTCCATGGCCTTCACCCCCACTCAGCCCCGCTCTCCTTGCCCCTACTTCTGGGCTCTTTCAGGAAAGATCTCTGCAATCTCTCGACCCTTCCTTGCCTTTCTTGTGGATGCAGGGAGAGTTGGGTTCATCATGAGCCTTCTGAGGCCTTTGAGAAATTCTGTGAAGAAGAGCCTCATCACCCCCTCTAATGTCCCTTGTAGCTTTCTGTGCCTCCCGTGTAGCCAGAATTGCAGTGAATCCTGGGAAAACTGCAGACCCCCGAAGTTCTATGCAGCACAAACAAGGTGCCATTCCCCCCAGCTCTGGCACCTCCAAACCGTTCTGGATTTCTCCATCACTGCTCATCTCCTCTCCCCAGGTGCAACCCGTGAGTAGGACCCCAAGGTAGTGGGTGGGAGGGCACACAGGTGCATCAATAGCTAGGCAATCTTTCTCCTCCCCAGGCCCAGGGTCACTATCAGTGGGAGGATGCGAGGGGAGATGGAGATGGTGTGGGGACAGGGATAGGACAAGCCTGACTCCACCAGATTACGGCTCCTTCAAAGCGTTGCTTTCTTATGCCTCTCTCCTTTCTAATTCAATCATCAGCTATTTGTAGGTTTTTGTTGTCTTGTTTCTCATTAACTCACTTCCCCCAAAACAGGGGCTATCTTGGGTCTAGTTGTCTGGGCTGAAGTAGGGGTAAAGGGAAGCCCACTGAATACTAGGACACAGAGTTGATAAATGTCGGCTTGCAGGGAGGGAAGGAGAAACATCCCGAAAATGGTTGCTTCTCAGGCTGCCTCTGGGGCCCCACATCTCCCACCCTGTTTCCTTATTTTCTACTGGGGAGAATTTCCTAGACTATGTCCCGGTGTGTGCTCCCAGGAGTCCCCAAAACTATCTTAGCAGATAGTGTCACACACACACACACACACACACACGTACATACACAGCCCACCTGGCCTACTGATCCCACTGAGGGGAAAGGGAAAACGAGAAGCAGAACCCTGGGAGGAGCCAGAAAGTCAAAACCCTGCATCTTATTTTGGGCTCTGCCACATGCTAGTGGTGTGATTGGAGTTACCCAACTTCCCCAATCTCACTGTGGCTTCCCCATCGGGAACTAAAGCATAGCCCCTGCCTCGCAGTCTTGAAGGGGGAGGGACTGGCCAAGAGCATCCAGCTGCCCCTCACTCAATAATAACGATGATGACAGCAATAATCCTACCTTTGGAAACTTACATCACATGATCCGCTTTAAAGTTCCCGCCCCCCCCCCCCCACTTAAAAGAATGATATGAGAAAAATATACTAATAATAAGAACTAGAGCTTCTTATTGGACTTTCACGACTCTGGGACTCAGCATGGGCACTGGTCTGGTCTCAGAACACATGTGTCTTGGTTCTGGCTCTGCCTCTAACTTGCTGACTGACCTTTGCCAAGTTGCTTCCTCCTTTAGGGCTGCAAGTGTTCCTTCTGTTAAATGGGAGGGCTGGGCCATGTGGTTTCCAAGACCTCTAGTCCTAGGATTCTGTGCTTTGAGTGAGCACTGCATTTCATTCCCATGGCTGCTGTAACACACTATGTTAGCTGTGGTGGCTTAAAACGTGTTCTCAGATCTGGAGGCCAAAAGTCTGAATCAGGAGTGGACTGAGCCATGCTGCCTAGAGAATCTTTGGGGGAGAACCTGTTCCCCACCTCTCCTGGCTTCTGGTTGCTGCCGGATTCCTCGACATTCTTTGGCTCAGAGCTGCATCACACCGGTTTTGCCCTTGTGTGTACTGCCTTCTGTGTGTGCCTCAAATATTTCTCTGTTCCCTCTTACAAGGACACTTGTGATAGCATTTAGGGTCCTTTTGGGTAATCCAGGGTGATCTCCTCATCTCAAGTTTCTGAACTGAATCACATCTGCAAAGACTCCTTTCCCAAATAACGTAATATTTACAGATCCCAGGAGTGGGGAGGTGAGCACATCTTTGTGGGGCCATTTTGTAGCCCTACTGCAAGCATCTATTATGCCCATGGCAAGTTTGAATGAGGTCCAGGGAGATTGGAAACATCAGGAGAGTGCTTCTCTGTTCCCCAAGGGCATATGGCTTAATTAAGGAGTTATCACCCCACACACCCCTGGTGAGGATCAACACCAGCCAGGAAATAGTCAGCATGGAGGGGCAGTATAGCTGTGGGGAAAGCTCACAGGCTCCAGGCCCAGAATGCCTGAGGTTCGCATCCAAGCCCTGCCACCTGCTGGCCCAGGGGACCCTTGACAAGTTACTTAGGGTCTCTGGACCTTGGTTTTCTTATTTATAAAATGGAGCTCATTATACTTACCCTGTGTGTTTGTTACAAATATCAAGTATAACATCTACAGTGCCTGGCTTCCAATAGGTGCTTATGATTCAGCTTCAGATGAATAGGACATCATGGGCTTTCAGAACAAAGAGTGATTCCCCACTGATCAATGAGGAGCCAAGGGCAGAGAAGTGGAATGACTTGCCCGAGTTCACACCTAATGCCGTAGGTGGGTCAAGAACCAAGGTATTCCAGCATTGGGAAGTTTCCTCCAGTTCCTGAAGCCTTCACTCTCCAGATGAATCTTTTGAATTGTGTTCCCATGGGCTGCAAAGGACTTGGATTTGCACCTTCAACTGATTCAGGGAAGATTGGAGAAGACCAAGTATACACCTTCAACCCTGCATTCCTGGGTGGATGCCTTAAGACCTTGGGAAGTCACCCACAGAGAAGGGGAGGCCTAAGCTATTGGGTCCTTCCCCAGACTTCCCTCCTCTGCCCTTCTGAATCCCTCGCTGCAGATAGTGCTTATGAATGCCACTTTTGCCAGACCAGTGAGATAAGAGCGGACGGATGAAACAGCCTACCGCTGCTGTTTACTGCCAGCTCTCTGCTCCCATGTGCAGATCTTTGGCTGAGTCAATGGTTAACCCTAGTCTTGAGTCGATGTTTAATCCCAAGCCAGCCAGCCCTGAAATACAACATTCCTCTGTAAACCAATAATATGGTCAGTTTAGTGTCAATCAGTGGAAAAGAGAATTGTGACAGCAAATCTACCAAACTAAATATCAAGGTCTCCTCTCCCTTTTTTTTTTTTTTTCAGGATTTGACTATTTGGGATCACTTTGTCCTTGCAGCCCTTCCCTCACCATCAGTAGGTAATATTCTATATATCCTGACCCTAGCTGTCATGTGTTGACAGGGATACAACATGTACTCTCCCTGCCCTGGGTACCCAGCTGAGACACTGAAACACTCCATATCTGCCTGGCTGCGGGGTGATTTCATAGGAGCTCCCAGGTCCAAGAAGCGTGGAGCATGACATCTGTGACTGGTAGCATCATGTCAATGCCAAGAGCAATGTTAATGAGGAAGAAGTTGGAAGGATGGCGGGCCAGAAAGTGGATGGATGGGGGATGGGAAAGAAGTTCTAGTCACCGGAGAGTGTTGGGGAGGGCAGCTTGCTGACCACATGTACCCACCAGAGCCTCCGAGCTCCTCTTTTTACTCCGTGAACTCACTGGGCCACCTCCTTCTCCCTGATTACCTGCCTTGCCTTGTTATTGCCCAGGTGTCTAATCCCTCACCTGTTTTCTTAGTTCTTTTCACCCCCAATCAGACAGTGAAAAGAACATTTCCTCGGGGGCTTCTGAGCTGGGGGGTCTTCGTCATTCGGGTGGTGGAGTAATGAAGGCAGAAGCTGTGGTGGGAAACCACCCCCCCACCACCACCGAGGTTGGCCGTGTCTTTGCTCTAAGGGGCCTGTTATGAGGAACAAGGAATAGTGAAGCTAGACTGGAAAACTGGCCTTGGTCCAAAGACTTGCTCAGTTTCCGCAGGCCAGTCCCAGGGCCCCAGAGACTTGTCTTCTCTGGTTCCGAGAGGCAGGAACAAAGGAGCAAGCCTTTTCTGAAGGTACCAAACCGCTCTCTCGCCTTCTGCCTCCATAGCCTGATCAGGTAGAGGCGGAAGGAGGAAAATTTTTAGAGCAGACATCCAAAGTCAACAGGTAGAGTGTCAGGTAACAGGGCCCAGCCCCTCTCATAAGTCACTGGGGTCCTCCTGAACACTTGTTTCCTTGTTCCTGGTCTGGCCTGGCCTGCAGCCCAAGGTCTTCCTGTGAGACTGCCACTGGAAAAACATCCCCCGTGACCCCCTGCAGCCCATGCCCGCCTGAGCCTCAGCATTCCCATCTGCGCAAGGCTGCACAATCCCCTTCTTTCTGGTGGTGTCTGCTGTAATTAATTCCTAGTGGTCGGCACTGCACAGGTGGAATGGGGAGCTGAGGCCGGTAACATTCACAAACCAGTCGGCCTTTCCCAAGCCAGGCCCTAAAAAAGCAAACTCCGTGGTGTCCTTTCCCTGAACTCTTGTCTGAGGGAAAATATGACATCTGCTCTCAGCAGGGGAATCAGAAAATGCTTGGGCCGCGGCGGTACTCCTCCTGGGTCGCCTCCTCCCAGCAAAGAGACTCAGGTTAGGGAGCCAGGAATTAATGAAAGTAGGGAAAGAAGTGACCCTCGTTTGACCTTCTCTCAGAGCAGAACTGGGAGACCTAGATCAAGTCAGCAAATAAGCAAAAATTGGGAACTCAGCCAGAGGTTGGAAAAGGCAGAACACAGAAGACTCCAGAAGCGAATCGGGGAATGTACATCTTCAACAAAATGGGACCAGGGGGCTAAGAGTGGCCTATTGGCCTGGAGCCTCAGTGTTCGTGATTTCTATATGCGTCTGGAAGTGTGGCACAGTGTCTTCCTCTGCCTCTCCGCTGTCCTTCTGGGTTTCAGCTGAGCCCTTAGAGAGTGGGCAGTGGGGTGACGGCTCCTCTCCTGCTGATAGCGAACAGGGGCCTGGGAGGGCCGGTGCCTGCAAGCCCGGCTGCATCCCTCCATGGGAAATGGAGAGCTTGGTGGTGCTGGACCCCGTCAGAGGGTCTGTTTCCTTGTGAGTAGAATCTCCATTTCCACTCAACATCTTATCAAGCTCTTAGGCCTGGAATATCTGTACCCGTGGAAGACAATCACGCAACTCGTGTTTCCTTGGCGTAAGTGCTTTCCACGGAAAGGCCTTCCTCTTTGTGTCTGACTGACGCTGTTATTAAGCTGATTCTGTATTTCCCAGACCACACTGGCTGCTGGAGGAGAGGAAGAAAACCCCCAAAGTCTTAGAGGAGAACAATGACAAATTGGCTGCAGGTCGAGCAATTGTCCTGGGTTACCTGAGATGGATGGACATCCCCGCAGCTCATTAAAGATCTGAGCTCTGTTTGTACAATGCCAGTGTGGACCTCTGGGCAGTGGCTGAATTTTTAGCACTCATTTCCAGCTCCTTGAACTTTTCTACTTCACTTAGCCGGCACAGGAATAAGCCAGCTGGGTGACTAAAGAAAACAAATCACTGGAAATGATTATAAAAACGTCTACACAATGTGCCTCACAGAGGAAAACAAGGAAGGTTCTAGAATATTAAACAGAAAAGGACCTGATCAGAAGCCAGGCCATAAATCTAAGTGTGGAGCAAGGCAGTGTGGTGCACTGATCAAGGATTTAAGCCTGGAAATAGACTGCTTTGTGTCCAGTTCCCAGCTTGCCCTTTCCCGAGGGTGTAACTATTTAATTCCTCTAGCTTCAGCTTTTACATCTGTAACGTGAGAATCATCAAACCTGCCTTTCAGAAATGTTGTATCAGATGCGATGTGAAAGCTGAGGGTAGCGCCTTCTAGTGCAGAGATACCAGGCAAGGGACAGCAGCGTTAAGAGTTACGCCCTCACGGGGAGAATCTTCTCACTCATAGGAAAATCAGTTCTTCCCTGTGATGAGGTTTTTGGGGTAGTAGTGGAGTTCGTGGGGTCTGGAGCCGACGACCAAGAAAGAATTCCTGAAGACCTCTTTGGTGCAAAAAGGTGATTTTATTGAAGTACAGGGACAGGATCCATGGGCGGGAAGAGCTACCCAGCCCGTGAGGAGAGACTGGTTATAAACTAAGCGGTTGGGGGAGGTAAAGTCCAGAAGTTTTCAGTGAGATTTTCACATGCTAAAGAAGCCTCACCGTATCGTGGAGGCCTAGCTATTGTCAAACTGAGATTATTTTTCCCTCTAGCAAATCATTAACATTAAGACAGTTAGGAGATCCTGGAGAAACAGTTTACTCTGCCGACCTCAAGTACTTGTCAATGGGCTGCAGGTTATAAGGAAATTTAGTTCTCTCTGCAGTTTCCGTCTGCCTTTGTTCCCCACGTCACTATGGAGGGATGATGAAGGCTTAGGTCCTGTGGGACTGTGAGCTCTGTCAGTTAACCATTTGTTTTTTCCGTTTCCTTTGTTTTTGGGGGCAGCCAAATATCACATATATCCCACCTGGTGGGGGGTGGGGGTGGGAGATGTTCTCGGCCAGTCAGCTTGCCTTATGCTCCCTCATCCCCTGTATCTTGGATTAGAAATTTCCATGGAGAAAAAAAAAAAAAGGCTTCTTTGATTCCAGCCTAGTGACGGATGTTTCCCTGCCCCGCATCCCAGTGATGCGGGTGTCATGCTAGCTGGGGGTGGGAGAGGAGAAACAAATCACTGAGAACACGAGCGGTGGTGGAGCCGGCCTGCTCCATCTGTTTTACTCCTGCTTCACTCCACGTTATTAGGCAGCCCATAAAGAGGGCTGTAAAGACGTGGGGCTGCCTCATTTCCAGGTGAGAATTTCCCTCAGATCTTATCTCTGCCCAGCCCCAAACAGTAGGCCCTGAGACTCCAATCTTGGTTCTGCTCTGAGCCCTTGAACTTGTACTAGCTCCTCCCTGCTGGCGGACCTCAGCTTTCCCTGATGCACCAGGTCCTCCTTCTAGAAGTCACTCCTGACTCCAGCCACTTGGCCAACACCCTTGTCCAGCTGGTCGCCTCTTTCCACAAGACGGGGAAGTCAGGCTGGGTGTCCTAACTGTTGAACCCCAAGCAGAATGTGTTCCAGGGATTCGAGGGAAGGAGAGGTCCCTGAGAAGGGTAGTCAGGTTTTGCAGAGGGACGCGGGACCGGGGGGGGGGGGGGGGGGGGGGGGGGGGGGGGGGGGGGGGGGGGGGGGGCGGACGATCCTTCACATCAGAGTCTCGTATGCTATTATGGCTTAGTTCCGGAATTGGCAAATCATGGGTCCAAGGCCAGATCCAGCCCACCCCCCATATCTGTAAATAAAATGTTGGTGGCTCCCTGCCAGAGTCATTGTTTCAGTGCTACAACAGCACAACTGTGGAGCTGCAACAGACGCTGTGTGTCCTACAGAGTCTAAAATGTTTTCTACCAGGCCCTTTACAGAAAAGGGCTGCCGACCCCTGCCTCAGTGCATCCAACTTTGCCAAGCAGTAAGTGATCTGAGGAACCCAGCCCAGTGAGATTGCTTCACCAAGACACGATAGTCCAAAACACTGGGAAAACATAATGTCCCCATACCCCAGGGCTATTTAACAATGCATTTTAGTGGATTAGAGGCTCCAAAAATCCTACTCGTAAGAACTTGTTTATTCTTTTTTTTTTCTTTCTTTTTTTTTAAATTTTTTTTTAAATTTTTTTTTTTACAAATAGTTTATTGTCAAATTAGTTTCCACATAACACTCAGTGCTCATCCCCACAAGTGTCCTCCTCCATGCCCATCCCCCCCTCCCCCCCACATCCGTCAGTCCTCAGTTTTTGTCAGCATTCAAGAGTCTCTCATGGTTTGCCTCTCTCCCTTTCCCCCACCATTTCCGCCCTTCTTCTCCCCCTTGTTCCCCCGTCAAGTTCCTCCTAATCCTCCTATACGTGCAAACATATGATATTTGTCCTTCTCTGCCTGACTTATTTCGCTCAGCAGAACTTGTTTATTCTTTAACTAGTATTTCCCAAACTCGTTTGATCTACCAAAGCTTTTTTTTTCCCCCTCTCAGAATACCTGTTAACAATCTTGAGAAGCTAGCATTCTGTGGACACCTCTGGTAAACACTAGTTAGGTGGAGGGATCCTGCGCTGAGTGATGGGGGGGTGGGGGAGAGTAGGGGGTAGTGTAGAGGGGAAGGGGGTGGGGTCTCACCTGTCCCCGCCTCTAATAAGCCAAGTGATCTTGACTGCACTACATACCCCCAGGTCCTGCTTCCTCATTGGTTGAATGGGTTAATGTGGCTGCCTAATCTCTCTCTCTATCTCCTATAGGTTCTTCAGGCAGGTCGCTGAGATAACATTCATGAAAATGGTCTGAGGCTAGACCACAGTGGTGTCACTAAGTTTTTCTAAAATTAGTTTTGCTTTGATACATTGCTTAGCAATGACGAAGTGGAGAAAGCACTAAATCAAGGTTATGCGCTCTTTTTTCTGATCTTTACTCTATTACTAAGTGGGTTTAAACAATTTCCTTCTCCCCCACAAGGCCTCAGTTATGTCACCCTAGAGTGATTAACTTCTAAGGACCTAGTAACTCTGAAATTCTATGATTCCCTTTGGTTAGATGTTTTCAACTTCCCTACTTATCCAAAACATTGGGGTCTCTCTCACCAAACTTGCAGACTAAATCTCCATGATTTTCTGGGGATAATGTCTGAGTTCAGCACCAGTTATGAGGATGTATTAATGAAGTGTTTCTGGCGTTGCTGACAGCCTAGGAGGCAGGGGTGATTCTTCTGGAAATGTCGACTTGGCAATTCTCAACTTGATACTGGAGGCTTTCTTTTCTTTCTCTTTCATTGCTCAAAGGCTGCTTTGCCCAAACGCAAAGTTGAGATAGCTGGGTAACAGATTTGGCAAAATGAAAGAACAGATGTAGTCCCCGAAAGACAGTGGGACCCAGGGTGGAGCCAAAGTTCCCCAATAGGCATGGGATGAAGTGGTTATAAAAGCAGAACCCACATAAAATTCCTTCTGGCCACCTTCTCTGTTACCCACCTCCCTCCCCCTCAAATAATCATTTCCCAGCTTCATCAACAGTCCTTTATCTCAAGGATTTAGAGGCAGTTGAACAAGAGGAGCTTTATGAGGATGGTGAGAATCTACTGAAAAATACCCCGTCACCCATGAATTTAGGAAAATCCCAGAAAATCTTGCCTCGGTCAAAAGGTCTATATCATAACAAGTATGGGCCCAAATGTGGGGGAATGATTTGAGGAATGAGGTTTGTTCCTTCTGGTTTCTATGGAGAAACGACCTGCCTATGGAGTCACCCCGGGGACTCCCAAATGAAAGGGGACTCAGAGTACTTCAGAGGCTGCTGAGCCCATGCCATTCAGCCAGTCAGCCACTCAGCCACAAATACTTACTGGGGGCCCTACTAAGCTGGAAGTTCTCTGGGGACATAGTGAGGTGGATCAAACACAACTACTGCCCTATAGGAGCTTAGAGTCTACTTGGGAAGGCAAGCCTCGTATACGGGAACATGATTAAATGTGTGCAGCAGACTGAGGGCTAACAGACTGAGAAGAGCAGGTGCCTAGCAAGGACTAGGAATGGTGGCTAAGAATTTGTCATAATGGGAAGTCTCTTCCATTTTCAAACTCCCAGAAACGGAAGTTCCACACTTTCCAAGGTGACGACCTTTGCCAGTATTTAATAAATCCTTTCTTGAAGCCTTCTTGGAGTCATATATCACCTTTGGCTGTGGAAAATGCTGGACTTTCCTGGGCCCAAGAATGGCCAGCCTCTGCTTCCCGGCATGGAGACCCAGGTCCATTGGCTCCCCTCTGTATAGGTAGAGAAAGGATGAGAAAAGGCTGAAGTCGTGGTGTTTGGTCCTGGGTCTCTTTCCATGGTGACTGTATAGCTTATTGTTCCATTCCTTGGGGGCCAGGGTGCCTCTCTGGGACAGTCAGGCTGACCCGAGTAGGAGAGTCATCCCAGAACATCTTCCTTTCCATGCGGGGCAGCTGGCCTGGCTGGAGGCACAGTTCCAGTAACTGCGTCATCTGAATCAAGGTGACCCCTGCTGCCGTTTCTGTTTCCTGAGCTGCACAGACACAGAGCATGCTGTGAGGGTGCTGGCAACTGAATTTGATTCCCTGAGTACCCCCCCTTCCCTAACCCCTACAACCTTATGGGAACTTTCTGACACAGATGAATTGCAGTTGAGCCCTTGGATTGAAAAGGATCGGGCCAGGCCCTCGGGGTCCTGGGGGCGATCATCTTAGCCTCTTCCACTTGCTCCCAGAACATCTTGCCTTCTCTTCATCATAGCTAAACACCATGGGACACTCATTTGAAGAGTATTGAAACCTAGCTGGAAGAGGCTTTCGGCTGGGCCATCACGCAGAGGGTGCAAATGTAGGTTGCTCCCACACCTGGTCCCTGGGGTCCTATTGTCTGTCGCTGGCCTGGCCCCTGCAGCTCACATGCCCACAGCTAACATATGCCTTGCCATCCTCTGAAAGATCTTCTCCTTCTGCTCGGGGATGTCCTTGAGGCACAAGCACAGACATGATTTTCCCATTTCATTGATGAACCAAGGCCAGGACTGGTTACATGGCTCAGTCTAGATTTCAGCATTTCTACATCCAGCACCAACTGTGACCCCACCCAGTCCGGAGGGTGTCCGGTGGGAACGAGCACTGCCTCCCCCAGCATTGGGGCTACTTCCGCTGAACTCACGCATACTATTTCTCCGCAGCCTCCTTTGCAACAAGACAAGAGCCACAAGCGCCAGGGGGAAGAGCACCGTGGAGACAGGAGTCAGGATCCGAGAGATGTTTTTCTCTCCTGGAGAAGCCCTGGAGTGGAAGTCACAGAAGGGAGGAGGGAAAGAGCGTAGGGGAGGGTGGGTTGGAGCTGGACAGGAGACGGAAGGCCATTTGGTCCTCGCCCCTCGCCTTGCAGGTGAGAAGTTGAGGTGGGGGAAGTCGGCTGCCCTCATTCCCACAGCGCATCAGCCGCCGAGTGAGGACAGGAGCCCCTGTCTTGTCCCTGCTGCACGGCGTGTGATGGGGGTTGACTGCCACGTGTCACGGTGGGAGAGAGGGCTGAGGGAGAGGCAGGGAATGCACCCTGGGCAAGGAGCTCTGCCCCATGGCTTCACGTCCTTCCCCTGTGGCTTCAGCAAGTACCTCCCCTCCCTGGAGCACTTGTTCCTCATCTTTAAAAAGAAAGTCCCAAAGCTTCCACCTAAACATTCTGTTACTCTTTTGTTTTGATCTTTGCTTGAAAACCACATGAAAATACTCAGGGTTTTTTAGCAAGGATCCTTGAACAAGGAAGGGTCTGTGATGTTTGTGGGCCTTGCCCTTTGCTGTCCTGAGGTTAGAGAGGGAGAGAAGTGAGCAGATAGAGGGGGGTGCGGAGGTCAGCCCAGGGAAGGACATGCCTGGAGCAGGGCAGAGAGGAGGGGCTGGGAGTTTACCTCTTCATGGAAGACTCCTTGCCCAGGGGCCTCCAGGGTGCAGCTGCCAGGGCCTGGCTCGGTGTTGCTTGGGGATGGCTGTGTCCAGCAGGCGTGTCTAGGTCCCCTTCAGTAGCCCCCTCAGGAGATGCCGCCTCTATGCTGGAGGGCCCCGGGGTCCACACGCCTGCACCTGGGGTCGTTCTTTCAATGGGCGCCAGGGCTTGGGGCTTAGGAATGGCTGTTGTTTCTTGCAAGATTTCCTGCATCCATTTTTCAGAGACCAGAGTTGTTGACCTCATGGTCCCTATGACCTTTCCAGCTACATCCAGAGCTGCTCTGACCCTCTCTGTTTCTTCTTGTGGACTACTGGCCTCAGAAGTTGTTACCTCCCTCCCCTCCTCACCAGGCCTAACCGTATTCCCTACGGAGCCTCTGCTGTCCCACGCCCAAACACCTTCTGTCGTGTTGGACACACCTCCGATTGTTGAAGCCAAACTCTCTGGAGCGGGGACTGTTGTCCAGACAGTACCCTCTACCCGACTACCTGTCCCTAGAGCTACTGCCCCACTTGTTCCTGGAGTCTGCCTGGCCTCAGCGGAAGTGGCTGTTTTCCTGGCTCCTGGAGTCAGAGCAACTTTGTGGAATCCTGTCCCTTGTCTTTCTATTAGCCAGGAGGTTCCTGGGGTCCGTCCATTGGCCGCAGGTGATGCTGTTCCCAAGGAGGCCATGCCAAGCTCACCGGCAGCCAGAGTGGGTGTGGGGACAGTGCTGGAAAGACCTGTGAAGGGTGGAAGGAGACGGCATAGGAAGGCTCTCCCAGCCGCCTACAGGGTTTAGCAAAGGACCCCAGGCTTAGAGTGTTTGCCGCAACGAATGCAACCTCATTACGCAATGCAGTGTTTGGTCAATATGTTGGATAAAATAAATATACGGGAAAACCAGATGGAATCTCTAATCTTTTTGCAAATATTGACATTTTATGGTTCTCTCTCTCTCTCTCTCTCTCTCTCTCTCTCTCTCTCTCTCCTCACACACTCTGTACTGAGCTGTCCTGCCTGCCCATGCTGGCCCCTTTCCCACCACATACTGGTCCTCAAATAGAGCAGCCAGTCTCGGCAGACAGTTAGAGTGACATCGAACAAGACAAATGCAATCCAGGCACTGCCGGCTCCCCAACATGCCACCTCTCCTGGCCATCCACTGCCTGGCCACCCTTTCCCGGGCTCTGGGTGCCCAACTCCAGGTCACTTCTCTGGAATCTGCCACCCAGAATGTGGACCTTGTAGCTGTCAGATGTCTGCTAAGGGACTTGGTCTCAGGAAGAGCCTCTTTTGTCCTGCATCTCTTACCTTCTCTGCTTGTCTGAACAAAGAGACACCATGAACTTAAGAAGCCACATTATTCAATTCACTCCCTTCTTGGAGTCCTCTCCAAAAATACATGCCACAAGATGTGGGGAGATTTGAGTGGGACAGTCTGCATGCATTCATTTTGGAAGCTTTTCCTAATATCTACCTTCCTTCTGAAGGTAAGGTAATTTCTTTCTGAAATGAAAGCTTACTTCTTTTTTTTTTTTTTTTTTTTAGTTTATTGATTTATTTTGAGAGACAGAGACAGAGCAAGCAGGGGAGGGGCAGAGGGAAGAGAGAGAGAGAAAGACAGAGAGTCCCAAGCAGGCTCCTCGCTGCCAGTGCAGAGCCAGACGGGCTTGAACTCAAGAAACTGTGAGATCATGACCTGAGCCGAAACCAAGAGTTGTATGCTCAACCGACTGAGCCCCAGGCGGCCCTGAAAGTCTACTTCTAAAAGCCCTTGCCCCACCCCAGCTTTTCCTCATCACTCCCCTTGGGCTTAAAGACCTCTTGGACCCGGCAGTCTTCTCCTGCACCTTCTCCTTCCCAGCATTCACTGCACCAAACTTGACCCACATGCCATCAGCTCGTACCTGCAGGGACGGTCAGATTCATGCTGAAGAAGAACATGTCGTTTTTCTTCCCAATGCCACAGCGGTAGTGGCCCGCGTCATCCGGGGACAGTTGGGACAGCCTCACCACAAACAGGCCTCTCTGCGGGAAGTCTGTGAGAGCCACGCGGCCCCGGTAGCCAAGGTGAGTGTAGTGGGTGGTGGACACAATGGTATGGCAGAACCACGTCAGGGGGCTGAGACGGCACCAGTATTTCCGCTCGTATTTGTTGATGGACAAGGGGGCATAACGGCACTGGATGGTGACAGTTCCCCCCAGCTCCCCAGACACCAGCCTCGGGCCCTTCAATGCGTTTGCAGCTGCAGGCAGAGAAAGGGGGAAAAATTGTCAAAGGAAAGGGAGAGCTGAGTATAGTCACTGTGGCGAGGTACAAGCTCCAAATTCTGCCAGAACCAGGGAACAGGCCAGAAAACGCCTTCCTGAAAGTAAAGCAAGAAGAACCCGTATAGAGATATCAGAGCTTAGCACCTGGGTCAGGAGCACCCCAACATATGGAATGCAGCTCATTCACCATGGTAACGGCAGAGCATTAAACCCAGCCCTTTTAGCTCATCGAGATGGCCCTGCGTGTTGTGTATGTCCTGAGGTCTAATTCTAGAAGACTCGGGGTCATAAATGCCATGACTGTATCAATATTCACTGTAGGTTTAGTTACCTGACGTACCACCAACTATGCCACTCTTAATAAGCATGAGTGGCAATTTATCATTAAAAGTCGAGAATATTAACAGTTACCAACAAGGACCTTCTCAGGAAAACAGCGGTAGTGCCCTGATAAAGCGTTGGTGCCCTCGCTTTGAGGAATTCTTGTGATCTACAAGATCTTGTGATACTTGTACACACAGGACTGTCTTTTCTTGTATGTCTCTTCCACGAATCAGCAGGATAGGGCTGTCCGACCTCGCAGTAGAAAGCTGATTAAGAATCTTTAACCAGGGGCAGCTGGGTGGCTCAGCTCAGGTCATAATCTCATGGTTTATGAGTTCAAGCCCCACATCAGGCTCACTGCTGTCAGCACAGAGCCTGCTTTGGATCCTCTGTCTCCCTCTCTCTCTGCTCCTCCCCTGCTGGCACTCTCTCATTCTCTCTCAAAAATAAATAAACTTTAAAAAAAAAAAAAAAGAAAAAGAGTCCTTAATCCGCTCTTGCAATTAACATTTTTTCCTTTTATTGATACCAAATTTAACTTGTCCTTAAGAACTCATTTGGTAGATTACTGATCAGTGGCTCCTAGTTATATATAATTAAGGTGTATATGTTATATTACATATAATTTGGAATATATTTGGTATGTACTATATGTCATTTGGAATTTAAAAAAATTTTTTAATGTCTTATTTTTTATGAGAGAGAGAGAGAATGTGAGCAGGAGAGGAGCAGAGAGAGAGGAAGACAGAATCCAAAGTAGGCTCCAGGCTCTGAGATGTCAGAGCAGAGCCCCAAACGGGGCTCAAACTCACAAACTGTGAGATCATGACGTGAGCTGAAGTCAGATGCTTTAACTGACTGAGCCACCCAGGTTCCCCTACGTCACTTGGAATTTTTTATTCGTCACCCGGGGGAATTAAAGAAAGAGCTAGCTAGCATTTTAGAATCAGCGTGGTGCCCATCTGGGTCCCTGATGCAGATTCTCTGCCTGTCAGTGGAGGCGGATGCCCTGAACGCATTCACCCATCATTTCCCGGCGGTCGTCTGTTACTATGGCTTCTCCCGGAGAGGAGCAAGGGTGGGGGGGCCTGCAGATGTGGGGTGGCCATGGACCCGAGACCGTCTCTGTGAGAGAGCACAAGAGGTCTGAGGCGGGACGGAGGGAGAGTGGTTGCACCTGCGATGGATGGCTTCTCCCTCCCACAGAGGGGTGAGAAAGGAGTGTGTTTCCTTGGGGCGGGGCCCGGAGGGCATCTGAGATGGGGTGTTCTGTGTGGAGGGGTCAAAGCAGAACCTGGGGCGAAGGGAAGACATGGACCATCAGGGGATCATCTAAGTTCACAAATGTGCCCACAAGGAGACGAGCCAGCTCTAAACTCCTGCCAGGCCAGAGCGCTCCAGGCCACCCCAGCAAGCAGAGCTCCCTGTCTTCTGCCTCTCCTCTCTTTTGCTCCTGGGACCCTACTGGGTCCTGAGCACCCACTGCAACATGGGGTGGAGACAGAAGAGAGCAACAGAGAAGACGGCCACCGCGTCCCCCGCGGCGCCTTCCTGACCGCAGGCCCTGGGTAGATGAGGGGGCATCTGGTTGAAGGAAGATTAAAGTGCCAACCAAAATATTTAACTGCACACTTAGAAATGTCAAATCTAGCATCTGACAGTTAAAGAAATCCAGTCAGAACTCTTACCTACATTAATACGTTAACAGAAAAATCATGGACCTGCCTGAGTTTTCATTTGGGGACATTTGCTTCTACTGAAAAATTTTGAAAGGGCTGGTGGGAGATTAAAATAAAGACATGGTCTGATTCTATTACAGAGAGTTCTTGCTCACATATTAGCTACCATTGATTCATTAAAATTCTGATTTGTTTGGGGCTCCTGGGTGGCTGTTGGTGAAGCGTCTGACTTCAGCTCAGTCATGATCTTGCAGTTTGTGAGTTTGAGCCCAGCATCGGGCTCTGTGCTGACAGCTCAGAGCCTGGAGCCTGCTTCAGATTCTGTGTCTCCCCGTCTCTCTGCCCCTTCTCTGCTTGCGGTCTGTCTCTCCTTCTCAAAAATAATTAAACATAAGTGCGTCTGGGTGGTTCAGTCGGTTAAGCGTCCAACTTTGGCTCAGGTCATGATCTCACAGTTCATGTTCGAGCCCCGCGTCGGGCTCTGTACTGACAGCCAACTCAGAGCCTGGAGCCTGTTTTGGAGTCTGTGTCTGCCTCTCTCTCAGACCCTCATGCTGTCTCTCTCTCTTGTAAATAAATAAAACATTTTTAAAAAATTTTTAAATAAACATAAATAAAGTAAAATAAAATAAAACGTAGACTGCAGCACATAGGGCCACTCATCTTCTGAGCCGGACCTATACCTGGCCAGGCTCCCACGCCAGCCTGCCCGCACCTGTTGCAAGATTCTGTCTTTTATCCACCTATTCCCAGTGCTGGGCATACGGTCAGCCCTCCAGAAATGAATGTTGACTTAATCAGTAAATGCATAGATATAAATTTTATTTACCCGTCTAGTTTCTTTATAAACTTTGAACTCCTTTTGTGTAGGACAGGTCTGCACCTCTAAGTCCTTGGTACTGGGCCTGAGTGTCTTTGAATGAGTGGGAAGGAGCAATCTGCCTTCTGTCTTTAATACACATGCCCTGGACCCCTTTCTTGGAAATGCAGCCAACTTTCAGTCATCAACTTGAATGGAAGAGAACAGAGATATTGGGAATATCAAAACAGTGAATCTTCTAGAAATGATCAAATCAGGCATCTGCCCTCTTGTGTGGCCGCTTGCCTCTCCTATTCCCCCTGGACTTAGATCTGACCGTTCCCCGGGTCCACTGCATGGCCTTGGATCCCCAGAGAGAAAGCCAGGGGTATGTCCAAACTGCCGTGGGAGCCCTGAACGCCACCAAGGGCCCTCCAGGAGCCTCTGCAGCCTGGAAGGCACGGGGCTCGTTCTGCAAGCTCTGCAACTGGGCCAACACTTGTTTGGGACTCACCTTGCAACAGACACAGCGTGAGGAGGAGGGGCATTTTCCATCCTGCCCTCTGGTTGCTGACCTACAAAAAACACTACAGTTGACGAAGCCTGAGAGGAGGCAAGGAGAAGCTGGGGCGAGCAGCGGGGAGACCGGGGCCGAGCTCCTACTCTCTCCAGGACCTCAGTTTGCTCAGGGCTGTGGCTGGATGGGCTATATCTAAGCAAGAGCAAGGCAGGAACTGCGTCCTCTGAGACAAGCATGACTCCATCCCACACTCCTAAGCATGCGGTTTGGCCTGGGTCACCCCCACCACAGCTGAAACGTCCCTACATTTGGGGTTTCTGTGTTCGGAAGAGGTAGAACTCCCTCTGTAGGATCCCAGCCCCCGCACCCACTTGTCAGCGTGGAGCTCCGAACTTGGGGGAGCCTCGTGGAGTGGAAAGACCACACACTTAAAGTTTAAACCTAGCCTAGAACTGGGGGGCCTTGAGGGTCAGTTTCCTCTCCAGGGAAATGAGCAAATGCGTAAGAGGGTTGTTGCACAACTGAAACTAGGTTGCGTCAGGAAATGCTAGCCCCAGGTTGCATCAGGAAACGCTAGCAATGTGCTCTATGCAGAGTATCCCCCTCTCCCTTCCTCCTTCACCCCTTCTTTTCCGCAGAAGGAGAATTGATTCTTTCAAGGGAAGCTTCCTATTTCACTGTTGGCCACTGCTTCTAGTCAGTAACAAGGAGTTAAAAATGAGCTCTCGGGACAGGCAATTGTCTGCATGACTATCCTAGTCTGTCTCTTCTCCACAACTTCTAGAAAACGCTCCCTGTCTTCCCATCCACACTGATCTCCCTCTGCTCTGGTCTCTCCTGCTGGCCTGGGATGGGACTTTCAGTGTCATTTCTCTGCCTCCAGGCTCTGGAACAGGATGCAGGACGACGTAGGAGCACAGCACACAGCTATCGTGAGCAAGAGGCGACCGCCCCTGTAATAGACACCATCCGGATCCCTACTCAACAGTCTTCTCTAGTCTGCTGATTATAAAGATAGAGATTGTACGTTATACTTCATTTGTATTCCCCCTAGGGTTTTCATGGGTGCTTTCTGATTAATTAAAAATCTCTGCTTTGAATCTATCTACTGCCTACAATTCTTGGGATCTGTTAAAAAAAAAAAAAAAAGCAAACTAAAGTTAGCCATCACCATCTCCTTCCTCCAACCCGTACCTCACTATTGTTGAGAACTAGACCAGATAGTCAGTGGTCTGGCCCATGGACAGGAGACTCTCACCCATCCCCTCTGGCCCAACTAGACAAAGCCGTACAAGGCCACTGGTCAGCCTGGGACATAGGCTGAAGGAGGAGAAAAGGGAACGGTGGGGGGAGGGGGGGCAAGAAGTAGAAGAGGCAGAGGAAAGGAAGGGAAGGGAGAGGAGGTAACAGTAGATAACAAGAGGGTGGTAGGATCCCTGGGCTGGCCCTGTAGCTGCAAACTGTCCACTTCAGCTCGGCTCTGCCCAGCCACCCCCTCTCCAATCTTGGCTTCTCTATCCAGGTAGAACCCTGAGAGTGGTTGGGGTCGGAAAAGTCCTCAGGCTTCTCACGCCTCCTCCTCGATGCCCTCATCTTGGGCACGGCCATGGTGGCCATAGTCCCTCTGTGCCGCCCAGAGCTTTCTGGCTGCCTGCCCTCCCCCAGAGGCTCTCCAGGTGTACCTGTGCCTAATCTGTTAGTTTGATTAATGTGCACCAAGCCCAGGTTCCTGGGGCTTGTTTTCCCAAGGCATTAGGTGCTGACACAGCACAGGTTGAGGTCAAAGTCGGCCTGGCTCCTCTTGAGAACACGGGTGCAGCAATCTCTAGGCTCAGGAGCAAAAGCCGCCTCGCCTCCGGGGGCAATGAGGAAGCACAGCGTGAGATAAAAGGCCTCCAGGGAGTTATTAGCCTTGATTAGAGGCTGAAAAGACTATATTTGAAGAAATGTCTCCAAGTCTCCCACCCTGCCAATGACCTTCAGAAAGCCTTTCCCCAGAATACAGGGAGCCCCAGCTCAGCAGCCTGGGGCTACAGGCCTTTGTTATAATGCACAGGGTTTTAGGGGGTGAGGGTTACGTGGGGGGGGGGCACTCTCATCCCCTGATCCTGCTGGGGAGAGCATCTACCTAACTCTCAGCACAGGCTGCTATACAATTCCCCAAATCCCTACTGCTCCCCACTGAGGCCCATTCCTCTCCCATTCCCTACCCCTGGGGCAGCAGACAAGAAAGGAATGAGCCCATGTGGTATAGAGAGAAGTGCACAGAACCAGGACCCAGGAGCTTTCCCTTTGCCTGTGGCTGATGGAATGACCTAGAACAAATGCATCCTTGTCTCCACTACAGCAGAAGATCTTTGTGGATCTCCATGTCTCCCTCTCTTTCTAACATTTGCTGGTTCTACATTACTTAAGGCCTCAAAGGAATCTTGCACTCTGGTGGGAGTCGGGGTGAGCAGGAGAGCTGGCAGGCAGGAGGGAGGTGCCGCGGCCTGAACCCCATAGACCTTTCCTGGCCCCCTGAGAGTGAGCCCGACCTGCTGCGGGGTGGGCCCCTGAATGCATGCTTGAGAACTGTTGCTGCTGAAAGTCACCACCCCCATGGGGAGACAGGACCCCAGCCTCCAGGGAGAAAGCCGCATCTCACCTGTCTTTTTTCAGGCTTAGCCGAGGCTACTCCATCCATCTCAGCCGGAAGTAAAATCCACCCAGACTTTTCTTTCTCCCTCTCTCTCTTCTTAAGATGCTGGTGTTTGAACACCTTCTTGCTTCTTTCCTTGAACCTTGAGCCTGGGAAGGCAGCACGAGAGTGCTGGAGAGCAGTGGGGGCTAGCCCTGGAAGCTTGGAGTGCAAGATGCCACTGTGCCCCTCGCCTCTCCACACCTGCAGCTAGTCACTGCACACTGGGCCTCAGCTTCTAGTTCTTCTAGGTGGGGAATCAGGCCTGGCTCCTTGTGGTCTTTTTCCAGGGCTGGTGACAGCGGCGTCAAAGAAAATACACTGATCTACATTCTTCCACTCTCATTTCCCCTGCAGTCCAGAGCCCCAGATTTTTCAGGATGCCCTGTGCAGCTGGCCCCTGCAGGGTCATGATGAGACAATCTGGGGAGGGGAGAAAATTCAGGAGAGGAATTCCCCTATGGTCCGGCTGGGCAGCTGCTGGCCCGACCCCTTTGGCTCCCAGGGACAGCCAGTTTGGATCATGGGCTTCTGTTCAACTGCACGTCTGGCAGTCCCTAATTCATGGTCCAGACAAAGCACAATCCAGGAAATGAGATGATCTCCATGGAAAGAGAGCACAGACAAGCGTGGCTCATCGAGAAGGCAGAAGAACAGATGGCACGCTTCAAAATACCCCAACGTTTTGCTTTGGAAAATATGTCATGGGCAGGTTCTTTTCTTCCTTAGAGTTGTAATGCCTACCCCTCTTGGTTTTAAACTGACATTAGAATGACAACCTGTGAGGCCCAAGGGATGGAGGTACTGCAGACTCTTGAGAAGGCTCTCACCAGGGCCCTTGACAGACACTGTAGCACCCTTGTGCCCATTAGAAAGGACACATCCTCTTTAGAAAACTCAAGGTAGTTGATATATTGTTGCACTCTAGTTAGAGTGGCAGGGTGTTTTGCTGATGCATTCACCCTTCCAGGTTTGAGGATAGTTTGGGGATGGAACTGTGTCTCTGAGAGCCATAGGAGAGGAAAAGAGACAACACAGTGGGGTGTCTGGGGCATGGCAGGGACAAGGTGGTCTTGTGCATGTGTGTGTGCTAGTTTCTGTGTGCACAGTGGTTTGTGTTAATACCCCAGGACTTGGTTAGAAGCTCCAGATCTTCACAAACACCTATCGCCTCTCATATAAGTTAGAATACATCTGCAGTGGAAAGGGCATCCCCTTAGCTGTGGCATGCTTTAGCAGTGTGCAACCCAGAGAACTGTACATGGTGGCCCTGCATATCCCCAGAATTGAATGGTGGTAAGAGAGGGTTAATGCCTGGCCAGATTTTCCATTCCCAGCTCCTTCCGGAGCGGTAGAGCATTGTGGTTGATCACATAGACTTTGGAGTTATACTACTTCCAAGTTAATATACCAGCCCTCCGTTTTACTAGGAAAGTGATATGGGTCAGATTACTTATCCGTTTTAACCTCTGTTTTCCTAATCTGAAAACAGGAGATAATGGTACCTACCTCATAAATTATTTGGTGGATTAAGTGTGACAATCCATGTAACTTAAAGTTCCTGGCATGTACTAAAAGTATCAGTAAATGTTAGCTGATAATATTAATAGCTTAGCTTACACCAACAGAGAGCAGGTGTCTTTTAATGATCAAACCCTCAAAGAAAAAAAAGGCCTTTTTGAAGATTTTCATCTATTCAGAGATCTACCACTTTCTTTCTTTAGTCTTTCTTTTTTTCTTTTCTCTTTTTGGCCATTTGATCATTTTGGCATTTGAAGGATTAAAAATAAGTCAATTTGTCTAAGGACATGTTTGGATTGATTTTTTTAAATATCTTTTAAGAATTTTTAAATATATGTTTGTCGGAGCACCTGAGTGGCTCAGTCGGTTGAGTATCTGATTTTAGCTGAGGTCAAAATGAGAGTATAAATGAATTCCATACAAAGTAAAACACAGGGTGCGCTGCCCAAAGTTCTGCCTGCTGGAGAGAACTTCTTTAAAGTAGGAGATAAATTCCTATGAGAAAAATGCCCTTCTTTGTCCAGGTAATTTTCACTTCCTTCTCCTTCTGGTGAAGGAGGCTGCAGTACAGTACATGCATGATGGGTGCCCTCTTCGGGGTTTCCTGGCTCCATTTTAAATGAGGATTTCAGGGACGCTTGGGTGGCTTAGTCGGTTAAGCGTCCGACTTTCGCTTAGGTCATGATCTCGCGGTTCGTGGGTTTTAGCCCCTCTTCTGGCTCTGTGCTGACTGCCAGCTCAGAGCCTGGAGCCTGTTTCACAGTCTGTGTCTCCCTCTCTCTCTGACCCTCCCCTGCTCACGCTCTCTCTCTCTCTCTCTCTCTCTCTCTCCTAGAAATAAATTTTAAAAAAAAAAACATTTAAAAAAATTAAATGAGGATTTCAGGGGCGCCTGGGTCGCTCAGTCGGTTGAGCGTCCGACTTCAGCTCAGGTCATGATCTCACGGTTCGTGGGTTTGAGCCCCGCATCGGGTTCTGTGCTGACAGCTCAGAGCCTGGAGTCTGTCTTTGGATTCTGTGTCTCCCTCTCTCTCTGACCCTCCCCTGCTCACGCTGTCTCTTTCTCTCTCTCTCTCAGAAGTAAATAAAACATTAAAAAAAAATTTTTTTTAAATGAGGATTTCACAGCTTCTCCCTTTGAGTGGGGCCCGGAGCAGGAAGGGCTCAGCAGGGCACCCAGGCTGACATGGAAGAAGCCTTGCCTTTTAACATCAGAGGTACAGATGCTGGGGAAAGACGCTGCGTGGGGCCTATGGCCAGTCCCAGTGGAGGGTCACACCTAGTCCCATAGTCCCCTGGGGTTCGTGTGCAAACCATGCCATCTGCAGGGGAGATTCATGTGTCTTTGGACAACTCCTGGCGTGATACCGGGTCCTGGTGGGGTCGTAGCATGTGAGCACAGCACCCCAGAGTGTGCATCTGGAGGTGCCTATCATGAGCCAAGAGCGACTACACCCACCAAGTCATAGGTCCGTAGGTCAGCAGCCCTTCGTCCTACCTGGAGCGGTGCAGCTGGGACTGAGCACACTAAGGGCCGCAGGGCCCCAGGCTGCTGCCTGAGCCCGGCCTCACTTCAGCTACCGCTGTTGCACCCGCGCCCCCCACGCCCCCCCTCAATTCATGAAGGGCCACATGGGAGCAGACCTGATAAACCACGTGGCAGGGGGAGGCAAAATCCAAGGTTCATTTATAGACGAGCTGGTTCGATATGTGGGCTCAAGGGGAAAGCGGATAGTAGATACGTTACAAGGAGTGGCTTTGAAAACCACTTGGCAAGAGAAAGTCGCTCCCGCAGGCAGAACTTTGGGCAGCGCACCCTAGGATTTACTTTGTATGGAAGGGAAAATGGCCTGATGTTAGAACATAGAGGCCTGGATAGAGAAAGATTGAAAGATTGGTTGGAGACACGTGGATGGGTATGGAAGCGGCATGAAGTGCGAAGCTCTTTGTATCATGTGCTAATGCCCACCAGAGAGTGCCCACCATGGAAGAGACACCGAATTACCAAGCAGGCAGAGCGACTTGGTCATCTGACATCAGCCAACTCCAGGCACCGGCCACCACGCTGCTGGTACCAGGCACACATGAGGGATGTAGCCACAGTTTGAGGGTTGGGGCCATGCGCAGGATCCCACAAACAACATAGGCTCCTGTGAACCGAGGCTGCCTTTAGCCTGTTGCTACTGACCATCCAAGCCGCCAGCAGTGGAGCAGCCCCCCGCTCTCCCCCTCACCCCTCACCCCCAAATAACACCATTCCTCAAGGAGACCATCTGCTTTCTCAGTGGCAAGTTAATTATTTGGAGCCCCTTCCGTCTTGCAAGGGCTCACGATTCATTATCACAGGACAATGTCTATTCCAAGTAGCATCATAATGAAATAATCCCCATCAGTAAGAAATATGTTTCAGTCCCCAAACTTGTCACTCCAGAATGATTGTGCTAAAAGCTGTTCACGATTTCCTGAAGTGATCTATGCCAAAAGCCTGCTGTGCTCTCCTGTTGAGGTCTTCAGCTATATTCCTGTGAACTGACATAATCTCCTGGGATTCTTTCCTCTGTGCTTTTAACTAGCAGTCTGTCCATCAACTTAAAGCATCTCAGCACTCCCGGATTGCCTTTGGGATGTCTTTCATATTCCCAAATATGTGAATGTTCTTGGACTGCCATCTTTGCTAGCTGCCAAGTGACGGTGGAGGTCGTAAAAGCCTCCTACATGTCGTTGTAAAATGGTTACTTGTGCTATGCAAATACTTTCTTCTCTTATCCTTTGGAGGAGTGGCAAGTCTCATAGTTTTTCACCTTCCTCTATGAATTTCTAAATAAGTAAATGATCAAGGACTTGTAGTAGTAGTAGTAGTAACCCAAGTGTTTTTAACAACGTTTAAACGTTTACTTCAGCATCCAGTATTCTGACCAGAGCTTGCATCCAGGAGTGGGGAGAAGTCTTTCCCACCAACAACCAGGATGGAGAGAAGCTTGCATATGTAGGTAGAGCAAGCAGAAAGCTTTGCAGTCATGTGTAAGGAGGAATAAGCTTTGGCTACCAGCTGCATGGATGCATGAAGCCTCTCTATATATTGTTCTTAATTTACTTGTTAGAAAACATGTCTTGGAGGAGCGCCTGGGTGGCTTAGTCGGTTAAGCGTCCAACTTTCACTTAGGTCATGTTCTCGCGGTTCGTGGGTTCGAGCCCCGTGTCGGGCTCTGCGCTGACTGCCAGCTCAGAGCCTGGAGCCTATTTCAGAGTCTGTATCTCCCTCTCTCTGACCCTCCCCTGCTCACGCTGTCTCTCTCTCTCCTAGAAATAAATAAAAATATTTAAAAAAAAGAAAAAAGAAAACATGTCTTGGAGAGGGAAGAGATCAATATAGATTGTGTTACTGCACAAATAGCTCTCCTTGCGTTCGTTAGCTTTCTGTTTTCTGATTTTTACTCCCTTGTGTCTGTTTCAACCGGGGATTGAGGAACTAGAGGTCAGGGAACGGGTAAAACTCTTCCTGGATCTGACATTTGGTCTAAGTATTATTTAGTTTTTTTCCTGGGTACTGGGACAGGGAATCAGAAAGTCACAGTGTCAGAAACCTATGTAAAGAGGCTTCCTGTGACTGTGTGTTAGGCAGAAGGAGTCATTTACACTCTCAAGAGTGCTCTGCTCCGGCAGCACCATGCTATCCACCCCTTAGAGCAATGGGAACCTGCCAAAATCTCCAACTGATTGGCTCTTCTCCAATGAACTTTTGTTTGACATAACCCTCCCCACTTTCCTCCTAAAACCTAATAAAAGCTGACCTGCCCTTTGTCTCTTTGAACTTGCCTGTGGTTCACCATAGTGTCCCGAGTTACAATTTCAATCCTGTTCCTAAATAAACTAAATTTATTTAAATAAATTAAATTAAATTAAATAAATAAAATACAAATTTTGTGGGTAAAATAACCTGCCATTTTATTTTTAAGGTTGACAAAGCATTGTATGCCACTTAGTGCATGCGCTAGAGCGATATTTCCGGGTGCGGTATATGCTGCGTCCAGAAGTAAGATGTCTGTCAGATACGAGTTTCCTTCATTGAGGCAGGAGGTGCAAGATGTAATATCTTGTCTTTCAGTTGGGATGAGATTTCCTGGTAGGACCCTGATCGTTGGACCTGTGACAATATTATTGATGTGACAGTCCCCTGGTCTTCATAAGCTTACGTCCCATTCTCTGAGGCATCTGTGTCTCACCAAAGCCCCCAACATGCTAGCCACTTCCTGCTCGCATGGCCTTATTAGCATAATATCATCAATAAATAATGGATTGGTGTGACATTGCTCAGTATGCCCAGATGGTCCAGATCCCTTTGGCCCATATTACAGACAGAAGACAAGGGAGTGAACACAGCCTTGGGACAAAATTGTAAATGTATATGCTATTTACCCATGTGAACGCAGATGGTCTCTCATCTTCTTCTCCAAAGGGATGGCAAAGGTTGCATTCACTACCTCAAGGCTCCATACTATGGGCCTGAGGCCATGTCAATTCTGTTGTGACAGATAAATAGACACAGTGGCTGGAACTGGGGCCAAAATTTGATTGGGTTTGCGGTAAATTATAGTCATCCTCCAGGGTCCACTAGGTATCTGCAGAGGCCCGCTATTGAACTGAATAAGACATCATGAGAACCCTTAAATCTTTAAGTGTGGTACTAATATCAACACCCGCCCCCATGTGATATTGTTTTGTATTTATTATCTTGGCTGGGGGTGGGGCAGTTTCAGAGGCATCTCCTTGACTTTCCCCATTGTGACAGTTCTTTCTGCATAAGCCTAAGACCCAATGGATGAGGAAGCATAAGGCAAGCTAAGGGCAAAGCTCCAGCTAACAACAACGCCCCCCCCCCACACACACACACACAAACTCACCTCCAGGGTGATGGGCATGACATTCCTCAGGCACTCCTGCCTGACCAAGAACAAAGCAAAGGACAGAAAACAAATAGTTAACTGTTATAGGTCACAGTCAGGCAGGAAGTAAGTCTCCATCAGTTTACAAATATCTTAGTAAATTACAAGAAAAAGATAATCTAGCCTGATCTCCAGGAACTCCCAACTGTCTTAATGTTAATGCTTTGCTAGAGGGAAAAACAACCTTAGCCTGACAATAGCTAGGCCTCCAGTAATCTGTGAATCCACTTTAGTATTTGAAAATCCCTTTAAGAAACTTCCTCTTGACTCTATTTCCCCCAGCTTCATAGTATATAAGCAGTCACTCTTCACAACCCCAGTGCAGCTCTTTCTGGCCACAAGTGTCCCTGTGCTTTAATAAAATCACCTTTTTGCACCAAACACATCTTCAAGAATTTTTTCTTGGTCATCAGCTCCAAACCCACCCCCCCAAAACCTGATCACAATGATCCAGCTAACAAGCATGCCAACCCCAATTATACATTTAGGGGCTGGAGGGATTACCACTTGGCCAGGACTTAATTTACTTACTTACTTACCTATATAGTCCTTCACGCACTTGGAAGTCCCTTTTTCTTGGTATACATTTCCCCAAATAAATGACTGGGGGTGTCTTTGGAAAGGATTGATGGAGTCATTACTGAGCATGTTCTCTATGATGTTATAGGGTTTTGTCTTCTGGGAATCTGGCTGAGGTTGAGTCTGAAAACTGGCTCAGGTCCAGAAAATGGGTGAGAGATCATGACATGTTATTGGGCCCCTGTCTTTAGACTCCTTGTCATCCATACTTCGCTTCTTCTAATGGTACAAGCTGAGAAACAGCTTTGTTGGCTGAGTGTCTATTTTGCCTCAGAGAACACTGTGTTATTTTAATCGTTCCCATCACTCTTTGGGTCGGGCCCCTGTGGCTGCCACTCCAGCCCTGTTGTTCATCATAATAACTGGATCCACCTGGCCTTTTTGGTTCTGGACCCATCACCATCATTGGTATCACTAAGCCAAATTTTCTGCCTGCCTCTACTTTCATCTCTGGCTTCTAGAAGAGAGTCTTGATTGAGCTTTCTGGTGATGCTGGCGGTCTTCTTACTTGCTCATTTCTTTTAGATTTGTGAATGATGTATTGCCCAGGGCTTCCCAGGGACAGCATCATCTGTTATGGTATATTGTCTACAGAATCAGCCTTACAGTATACCCACTCTAGCATACTCACTGTCCTGAGCCTCTTCATTTCTTCTTCCACTGCCTGCTAGGGCAGTTCCGGCATTTCAACTGTATCTAGCTTGGGGCATCACTTTTTCTGTACTTCTAGGAGCCATTTGAACAGCATAGTCATACACCTCCTAGAGTCTCTGCCAGTTGTTAAACCTTGTATCTCCGGATTTGCTCCCAAATCTATATAATCTTCCCTATCCTATCTTGTGTTTCAGCCCCTCAATACAGCATTTCAGAATCCAGTACCATATGAATTCCTCTGACTCTTGCTGGTACCTTCTGACTAGGACTTGCAGCCCCTTTGTGGTCTATTCCCTTTCTAGAGCTCTAACATGGAGTCACTTGTGCTAAGCCCCACTTCAACAAACCAAGACTTAATACCTAACAATTGTAGTTTCAGGCTCTCCAGGGAATGCAACCTTTAATCAGTCAATCTAGAATTACCTGATCAGCACTCATAAGGTGACCTGCCTGATAGACCCCTGCCTTCCCTCAAAGAAAGGTGGCCTTGCCTGAAACAATGCACTCTTTGCTAGAATAACTTCATTGCTCTACATCTTGCTTGTAAAGTCTTCCATTTTGTACAGCTCCTCAGAGCTCCTTTCTCTCTGCTAGAATGGTATGCTGCCTGGTTCATGGATCATTCAAAAAAGCCAATTAGATCTTTCAATTTACTCAGTTGGAATTTGTCTCTTAATGCCCTTTTCCCATAACCAGGTCCAGAACATCCCAGCTGGCTTATGCTGTGACTTAACCCTAGCAATAAGGCTAGTTACTAGGAGAGGGGATGGCAGAAAGAGGTCTTTGAAGTATCTTTAACCAAGATGGAAGTGGGAATAGAAACAGTAGTGTTAGCTGTTAATAAGGAGGTGGGGGGAGGGGCTATTTCTTCAGACTTTGAGGGTTTTTCTTTTTCTAGGAGAGAGAGAGAGACAGCGTGAGCAGGGGAGGGTCAGAGAGAGAGGGAGTCACAGGCTGAAAGAGGCTCCAGGCTCTGAGCTGGCAGTCAGCACAGAGCCCGATGCTGGGCTCGAACCCACGAACTGTGAGATCATGACCTAAGCGAAAGTCGGACGCTTAACCGACTAAGCCACCCAGGCGCCCCAGACTTTGAGGGTTTAGAAGAATGTTGGAGTTAAACTTTTAAGGGGATCATCCACCCAGATGTCCCATCCCAAGATCTGGGGCTCCATCTCCTCCACAAATCTCTCCATTCTCTTTGGATTTAAGCCTCTTTATGTGTATGAAATAGAAAGGTCGGGTTCAGCGTTCCTTTACCAAGAGATTGTTATGAGTCCTGCCCAACTTGTCTGAAATCTCACAGGACCTGATAACAAGGGGGCTCTCAAGGGGGATTTATATTGAAACAAGCAGATGTATTTAGACTCCAGGCTTATTACAGCGGGGTAAGCTCCATAATGATGAGGGATTTCATTCTTATTTAAATTCTAAATAAAACCTGCTTGTTCACACTGTCACCTTTTAAGCTCTACAGTGGAAGTCTAACTTCATTTGAGAAGGCAAATTACCCTCAGAGATCATTAACCTTAATCTTTCATTCACATGGATTTTTTTTTAACGACTTCTCCAGGAAGATACCTGAAGAAATGATGAAGCCTCACTTCGCATTTCAAAAGTGATGATAGGATCCCCAACATTCCTGTGGTTTTCTCCTTCCCAACTGGTCAATTTATGCAGCTGAGGTTTATCTTGAAGGAGAGAAGGCAACAGAATCCTATAGCCCACCGACTTTAACACGGGAGCTTTTCTCTCTAAAACCAAGACCTGTCTGGCCTCTGTCTGGTACAATGCTGGCTGCATTAAGCAGAGAGTAGTAAGGCACGAATACAATATGCCGTCCTCAAGAAATATACTACTTAATTACAGAAGAACTTGAAAACTCAAATATCAGTGCAGACACATATTTAAAAAATAGGACCTCAAAACAGTGAAGGCACTCAATGGACCAAAAAAAGTTAGGAAAGGATTCCCATAGAATCATAAATCATCATAGAATTATGAAGTGTAGGGAAGAGTGACCCAACTCAAATCTCTACTCGATGCACAATATCTTCAATGGCATTTTTAAAGGGGAGCCGTACATACATGGCAATGAGAAACAATGAAATCTGGCCATGTGTAGCAACATGGATGGACCTTGAGGGTGTTATGCTGAGAGAAATAAGTCAGGCAGAGAAGGACAAATATCATATGTTTGCACGTATAGGAGGATTAGGAGGAACTTGACGGAGGAACAAGGGGGAGAAGAAGGGCGGAAATGGTGGGGGAAAGGGAGAGAGGCAAACCATGAGAGACTCTTGAATACTGAGAAACAAACTGAGGACTGATGGATGTGGGGGGAGGGGGGGATGGGCATGGAGGAGGGCACTTGTGGGGATGAGCACTGGGTGTTATATGGAAACCAACTTGACAATAAACTATTTGTAAAAAAAAAAAAGGAAACTGAAAAAAAATTAAAAAGTAAAAAATAAATAAAAAAATAAGGGGGAGCCGTACCACCACAGTTTGATTACTTCCAGTGACAGGCTGCTCACACAAAGCCAATTCCATTTTCAAACATTTCAAATTTTTAGGAACTTCTAGCTGAGAAAAATCGCATTACTTGTAATACCTACCTACTGGTATTGCTTATATGTTCTAGAAAGAAAAATATCAGATTAAATCTACTCCTATTTTCATTAGCATTTGAATTAGTCCACTAAAGTCTTCTGTTTGCTCATCTAGGTAGTCCCCATTCCTTTGGGTTAAAATCATAGAATATTATTGATGCAAATATTCATCCTTTATTGATGGTGTCTGCCAGCCCCCATGCCTGCCATCATCTCCTGTAAGCATTGCAATGGTTCCTTAAGTCAGTATTACTATTTCCACTGTATAAATAAGAATCTTGGAGTCTCAAGGAAGTGCAAACCCTCCCCTCCCAAGTCTCTCCCTTCTAGATGAACTGGTTTGTCAGAATGTCTTGAAAGCAAGTTTTTATGCAGGGTAGTAGAGTGGTCAATAAGTTTTGGAGAGTAAACTTTGGAGGAAAAAAAATGAAAGCATGTTAGGAAATTGTGACAATTATCGAAGGCAATAAGGTTGTGATGGTGGTGATGAGTAGCCCAGGTCAGGCTGATGTCCAGGAGTACACAGGTAGGCAGGCAGAGGGAGGCATGAGAAGAGACAGAGAGATTACTTTAATGAGTCCCCAAGTATTTATCAAGAACAAATACATCAGGCACAATGCTAGGTGTTGACATGGATAGTGAACAGACAGGTATGTGCCTCTCTTCGTGGAGCTTCCAGTCTGGTGGGGAAGGGGGACATTAACCTGATTCACATACAAACAAGTACATGATTATAAATGTTGATGACTCTTCAGAAGGGAAAGAATAGGGCTCTATGAAAGGGTCAGGACAGGTGTGGATAGTGTGCTAGCTGTTTTGTTGGCTGCTCTGATGCGTGAGAAGCCCATCTCCTTGTTCAGAATGGTAAGTTTCAGGTTCAAGTTCACTCACCTGCTGACCCCTTGTTCAGAATGATAAGTTTCAGGTTCAAGTTCAGTCACCTGCTGACCCCTGCTACCGCCACCCACCACCGGCCACCCGGACTGAGTGAGAACCCAGGCCGGAGTGCTAGATGGTGCCAGTTATGAAGTGCCCTCTAGTGTTAAGGAAAGGAAAGGAGAGCCTGCATGGAAGGGAGTTGGGTGAAGAAGGAAGAATGTTAAGTGGGGACTTTTTTTGGAGATGGGTGGCCCAGGTAAAGGACTGAAGGAGAACCCCCCAGGGACTCGTGCTGACAGGCTGGAGAAAAGGTTAAAGGGAGCACCCCCTTGGTGCCCAGAGTACATAACTTGCCTGCCAGCCAATAACACAGATAATGAGCCAGAACATTCCCACCGCTCTGTGTGTTTTATTCATTTACTCTCACAAAAGCCATATGAGAAGATACTGGTGGGACCCTATTTTGCAGGTATGGAAATGAGGCACAGAGGCTAAATAATTTGCCTAAGGTCACATGGCTTATAAATGGCATAGAGTAGAGTCAACAGTCCGTGTTATTATCCAAGGGGCCCCAGCAGATCTCTTGATATCAGTGCAGGTTCCGGATGTTTCCAGTGTGCTTGGTGGACCTGCTCTTTGCATCGTTTTGCCTGACGGCTGATAACGCAACCCAGACTTGATTTCTCACTCAAGCGACATCCCGTGTGGGTCGACAGAGGGCTCTCCCCACTGACAGCCCCGTCTCTGGAACTAAGTTCCCTCTGTCTTGCAACACTGGCCCCGGCCTTCCATGTTTGCTGAGTCAGGGAAGTGAGGGATGGATGAGGCACACCGGCCTTTAACTTGGTCATCCCAAAGGTGCTTAAACTTGGCTCAAACTACTCATGTGGTCCCAGCCTAACTGTAGAGGAGGATGAGGAACATGTAGAGATGGAGAGAGTCGGGAGAGCACTGTTCCTGCCATGAAGTGGGGACTTCAGGAGCCCAGAAGCAGAGGCAATGAAAAAGTGGATGAGCATGAGCTGCGGCTTATTTCGTCCCCAAAGGAAGATAATAGCCTTCAAATTGCAGGCAAATACCTCCCATCCTTGTCTGGGACCAACCTGTGTTCAGCGTTCATGCTCTGCTTCTGCCCCAGGAGTTAGTGGCTTCCTTCTACACCATGGTTCCACTGACAGCAGGGAGAAAGGGAGAAAGTTGGGAAGGCAGTTACCCCACAGCCCAGTGGGAAGTTGCTCCCCATTTAAGAACGGGGAGGAAAAAATATTTTTTTTATTTTTTGGATGTAGGGGGAGACAGTGTCCAAGGGAGAGCCATAGAAACTTGAGCCCCTGAAAATTCAGTCTAGAAACCCTGGACCCAAGAATGTGCTTCCCACTCTCCTCATAGAATATGGCCCCCAGGACTCCTGCCTTACTGTATTCACGCCTTTCCCCCAAGTGCAGGTGAGTTGTGACTCATTTTCACAAGGCAAAGTGATGAGAGGTCACTTCCTTGATGAAGATGCATAAGATTGTAACACCCGCTTTACAAGGAGACTCTTTCCCTTGCTGCCTCTGCTGAGCCCGGCTGCCGTGTTGTGAGCTGCTCTGGGGAGAAAGCCACATGGCAACAAAAAGAAGGCAGCCTTTGGCCTACAGCCAGCAAGAAACTGAGGCTCTCGGTCCAGCAGCCCACAAAGACCTGAGTCCTACCAATAATCGTGTGAACTTGAAAGTGGATGCTTCCCCAATGGAGCGCTCAGCGAGAACCCAGCCTTGACCAACAGCTTGATTGCAGCCTTGCAGAGAACTCAGCTAAGACCTGCTGAGACTCTGAACTCAAAGAAACCATGAGGTAGTAAATACGCGTTGTTTTAGGCCGCTAAGTGCTTGGAGGAAAAGTGTGAGAGTGGAGAGCATCAGTATCCTAGGGCTGCTGATACACAGCACCACAGACTGGGCAGCCGGAAACAACAGAAATATATTCTCTCATGGTTCTGGAGGCTAGAAGTCCAAGATCAAGGTGTTGGTGGGGCCATGATCCCTCCAAAGTCTCTAGGAGAGAATTCACCCTTACCGCTCCCAGTTTCTGGTATTCCCAGGCATTCCTTGGCCGGCGGCAGCAGGCCTCTGATCTATACCCCTTCCCTTCTGAGCCAGCCCTGTTGGACCGAGGGTTCACTCTACTTGTATGGCCTCATCTTA
This sequence comes from Hyaena hyaena, assembly GCF_003009895.1. Classification (NCBI taxonomy): domain Eukaryota; kingdom Metazoa; phylum Chordata; class Mammalia; order Carnivora; family Hyaenidae; genus Hyaena; species Hyaena hyaena. Next base: position 160,385 of record NW_024081060.1, on the reverse strand, counting down.
ACAAATGGCATCTTTAATGACCCTATCTTCAAAGAAGGCCATTCCGAGTTACTGGGAGTTAGGGCTTCCACCTAACTGTTTTGCAGACAAAATTCAACCCAATAACAGGAACCAGGTTGACAATTACTGTACCATCTGGAAAACAAACATTTTCATGAGCCTTTTGAACATGTCAAAGTGTCTGCACCTTTCGTGCAAGGACTGGCGGCTTTGTGGACGAGAATCTCAGAAACTGCTGGTGGAGAGCACCCTCCCCGGAGTATCACACGGGAAACGGTTGAACCAAGGTCTAATTCCACCTGCTGGCAGCATCCCAACCCTGAGCACAGCTTCTCTCTTGGCTGTCAGGTACGGTTGCGCGGCCTGCCTCGTGGTAAGGGACGGACAAGATGACCACCTGATGAGTCCTTGCATTCCGAGAGGCCCTCATTCCGTGGTCTTGTGCTGTATCTCTAGCCTTGTCCTGGGTTAAGGAAGGGGCCACCCTCTCCCCCGCAGACACGGGAACTGCCCGCAAGCTGCAGCGCTTTTTCAACTGTGGGCCGATGCTGCCACCTTGTGGCCGAAGGGCTCCATGGCTACGGTGGGGAGGTAAGTTACTGCTCACACTAGGACACTCCTGAAAGCGAAAGTTATTGTGTCGGGACAGCAGTGTAAACGTGGACTGTCCCAGGCAAACCGGGACAAATGGAATGTGAAGGAAGAGGGGGATGTGTGGGGCTCTCCAGAGGTCGAAAGATATCTCCTTCTACATTGCCAATGGACATACGTGCCCCCAAACACATTTAAAGTTCTGTCCTGACTTTAACGGTTATGTTTTAAATCAGTCAAGAAACAAAAGCCCAGAAAGAGCCTCCTGTCTCCTGTGTGTGTGTGTGTGTGTGTGTGTGGTGGTAGCCATAGTTTCAAAATGCCTGTATTACTCAGCAATATAAAAGTAAAATTTTTGTTTTACAATTGCATTCTATTCTGGATGCTAGCTTGTACTGATAGCAGGGACAAGAGGACCTTGACAAGATACCACAACCTGGTGACTAATGGTAACTTAACCTCTCTCATTTTCAGGCCTGTGGGTGAAGCAGGCAAATCAAAGCTCAAACTCCTAACAGCTTGGAAGGATCACCCCTTCCCGGGATGCTGTCTGGGTGCAGGGAGATTGCTCTGAAATCTCCTGGTCCCCAACAGCTTCTGTGAGACAGCCTCATCCTGCTTGATGATGAAGGTGCGACTGGCCTGATCTGGACCACAGGCATCAGACTGGCATCTGCCGCCCACACCCTGGCCCTTGCCATTGCCTCTGGTGATACGAGGGCCACACTCTGAGTTTCCTTATTTACAGCCGAGGTCTCTTCTGAGCCATTCTTCATGAGCGCCAGAAAACTGTAGGCTGCGTTCTCTCCGACAAGCTGGGGGTGGAGGTGGGGGGCCTTGACACCCGACTCAGGCATTGCGAGGGACCCCGTCTTGGATCACATCAGGCATCTCACCAGCAAAGCCTTTCTCTTGCCAGACCTGTAGTTTTCCCCACTCTGCCCGGCTGGCTCGTACTGAACACCAACGCCTGAAATTCTTAGATTCTCCGAATCTACCCTGCTGTGGCTTTATCTAGCCACCCCCTGCCAGCCACGCCCTTTGTCAATGTTCCCTTCTGGGGTGAGGAGGGGAGTCAAGCATTTCAGGTGACCCTTTACCCTCTCCCTCTCACACCCAGCTCCTGTTCTCAGCATCAGGGGGACCCTCTCCCTTCCAATGTGGGGAAGGGAGAAACTTCACTCTCATTTTATTCCTTCGTCCTCTCTGATCAGTGATCTATTCAGTGATTAGCTCACTAAGCTCGAGCTACCTGCAGCTCTCCTGTTGCAGACAGAGAGTCGTGACACCGAGGCTTTTCTTTCCAGGAAGCAACTTTATTCGTGCCGGCACCGCTCAGTTGGGTTCGTATCCAAAAGAACTGAGCGGCCCACATCACATGACATAGTTTTTTTCATACATTTTCTATTTCTTTGTCTCCCATATATGGTAACACACATAAACATGCAGCCTGATTAAGTTGTCTCAGTTTACAAGAACATGGGGGATGTAGGCACCTGGACCCATATCTAGGTGACCTTGAAGTCTTCTCTCTTCTCTTCTTCATTTTTTTTTCTCTCTCCTTAGGGAGGGGTTCCTACCACACTCCCAGTTTTTTTGGGTTTTTTTTTTTATAACTTTCTCAACATAGTCTGGAAAACAAAACAGTGGCTCCTTCATGCTTGGTACTTCTTCCCTCCTCTTGAGGCTGTGGGTGTCATTAATTCAACAGTATGGGAGCCAAAGCCTAATCAGAGTCTAGGCAGTACCGGGTATAATATCTCCAAAAATATTATCCTAGTACAATGGGAATTTTGCATTTGATAAGCATCTTCAAATAATAAGTACAGGAAGAATGATCTTAGCGAGCAGTTTAGAAAATAGATTACTTCAATTCAAATTGTTGAAATAAATTCTAGATGGGTTAATTAATCGAACAACTCAAGAAAAATCAAATCATTTGGTTAAACCAACAGAAAATAGAAATGGGTATTTACTGTATCTCTTAAGGAGTAATTTTCTAAGCTTTAAAATCATGGAAGAAATAAATTGGGAAAAAAGAAATCAGAATACTTTTTTAAATCTGCCCCACCACCCCCCACAGCAATTTACATAAATAACCAGAAGAGCAAGATTTGGAAAACATTTCTAGAATGTGGAAGAATCAAGGGATATTACATATAGAATAGAAAACAAACCATCATTACTTCATTGTAGTGTAACTGATGCGTTTAGAAAGCAGTTTGTCCGGGGTGGGAGGGCCTGGGTGGCTCGGTCTGTTCAGTGGTTTCATGTCCAACTCCGGCTCAGGTCATGATTTCACCATGTGAGGGTTTGAGTCCCTCTTTAAGCTCTGTGCTGACAGCTCAGAGTCTGGAGCCTGCTTCGGATTCTGTGTCTCCCTCTCTCTCTGCCCCTCCTGCACTCAGGTTCTGTCTCTCTCTTTCTCAGAAAATAAATAAACATTTTTGTTTTTTTTAAAAAGGCAATTTGTCAATACTATGTAACTCAGGAATCTCACTTTTTGGAATTTACCCTAAGGAAATAATTTAAAGAAGACTCAACTTCTACACGCTTTTTATAACCCCATTAACATTGCCCTGGAATGGCGTTTCCCATCTGACTCTCCCGCCAAACACTAAGGACACTGTGTTCCTCTCAGCTCTGACTACCAGAGTCTGGCGCATCGTAGGTACCAAATAAATGTTGCAGAAAAACTATTTGGTTGTATTTTTACTGTATTAAAAATGGAAACCATTTTAATTTTCAATAATAAGGAGATGATTAAATAAAATACAGTATAGTCACTTGATGAGGATACAATTAATTTAGTAACTATTCACTGTTACGTGACATGGGAAAAAAAATCTTACATCATCGTAGCAAGTACAGACCTTGGACTGCATACTCAGTTGTGCCAAAAATGTAACTTTCTTTAACTTTCTATAGTAAGACTTTCTGGGCACCTGGGTAGCTCAGTCAGTTAAGTGTCCGACTTCGGCTCAGGTCACAATCTTGCAGTTTGTGGGTTCAAACCCTGCGCCCAGCTCCGCGCTGACAGGCTCAGTGGAGCCTGCTTTGGATTCTGTGTCTCCCTCTCTCTCTCCCCCTCTCCTGATCACAGTCTGTCACGGTCTGTCTCTCTGTCTCTCAAAAATAAATAAAAACATTAAAAAAAATAAAACATAGGGCGCCTGGGTGGCTCTGTCGGTTTAGCATCCGACTTCCGACCTCGGCTCAGGTCATGATCTCACGGTTCGTGGGTTTGAGCCCGGCGTCGGGTTCTGTGCTGCCAGCTCAGAGCCTGGAGCCTGCTTCGGATTCTGTGTCTCCCTCTCTCTCTGACCCTCCCCTGCTCACGCAGTCTCTCTCTCTTAGAAATAAATAAATAAATAAATAATAAAAATAAAATAATTTAAAAAATAAATAAAAACATTTTTAAAAAATTAAACAAACAAAAAAAGACTTACTTTCTTCTTCAAGTCTCCATTATGTTATGGTCCCGGTTGGCTCTGTCCTGGGGAGTCTTAGGCAATTCTGTCCCAGTCTGACCCCCTTTTCCCAACTGTGTGCCTTCCCCTGGAGTCCGTCATTGTCTGCTCTCACCGGCCCCGGCGTGGGGATGTTCACTGACTTCTCTCCTTTGGTCGTTGACTCACGCAGGAGCTGGACTGTCCTGAGTGTCCTCATGCAGATGTTTCTCAGGCCAGCCTCTGTTTCAGCCACGTTCAGTCTGTTCCATCTGCAGGGAGTTCTAGGTTGTATTGGGTCGTCACTTCTGACTCGGGTCGTACAGCCATTGTCACACTCACAAGGTGCTAAGTGGAAGGACCATGGCCACACTTGCCTTCTCCAGGCTCTTTGTAGGAAGGTTGTGAATTCTCATCCACCAGGCCCTGGGCGGGGGGGAGGAGGAGGCGGGGGGGGGGGCGGGGGGGGGGAACAAGGGGGAGAAGAGGGGGGAAAAGAGGGGGGTAAAGGGGGGAGGCAAACCCTTGGGGGCTTTTTGATGGTG
>NW_024081060.1:44835-154846 GCF_003009895.1 Hyaena hyaena | reverse complement strand
ATGCTTCACCAATTAGCAAAGATATATGTAGTAGCTATGTTCTGCTCTTATCTGTACCTTAACCCCAAAATAGGCTCTTTGTCTCAGGGCCAGGTTCAATTGTAACTCTTGTGTTCTTAACCCCCTTTATTATGCAAGCTTAGGTCTGCAAGGCCCATAGGAAGAGCCTTTTGACAATCCCCCACAGAGCTTTCATCTAAAGTCTCTTTTGTAAAGGCGGGAATATGCTTTTCCTTATGAGGTATCTGTGTTCAGAATATGGGTCTGGTATGGAATATTGTGAGGCCTGGTCAATACCAGCAGGCTCATTTCCAACATGAGCCAGTTGTAGCAGAAGGAGATACCAGTTGTCATTTCTCATGGCAGGAGCTGCAAACACTGCCATTTCCTTGCTGTGACTGCCATCCAGAGAGGCCGGTGCGGCTCCTGGCAATTATTTACTTCTGCAGTAACAGCCCTCCAGAGAGAACCTAGGAAGAGCGAAGATATAAAATACGACAGCGTAAACAACAGTAAGTTTTAAACTCCTTGATTAATGTATCTAGTCCGCTAGAAAATACTGCAACAAGCAAACACATCCCCAAAGTTGCATGTATGACTTCACAGTAACCGTATAAACATCATCTATGCATATGTACAAACACTATAAAAGAACAGGGAAAACATTAAGCTAATTGATGTGTGGGTGAGGAGAGAGTATGGGTGATTTTTTTTATCTTTAACACATTTCCGTCGTGTTAGTTATTAGATGTAAACACCAGCCACGTTGTTTGTGAAAAAAATCAATTTATTTTTTGCTCCAATAATAGAGAGCTTACCTGGCTCCTGTAGATTTCCCAGCTGGTCCCCCATCAATCCCTGATACGGTTTCTTTGCTGCAGCAAAGCCGGTCTCCTTACCTGCCACCTGCTGGTGCCTGCTTCGAAGGCATTGCTTAGCCCAGCAGTTCTCAAACTTTAGCTACATCAGAGTCACCCGGAAGGCTGGAAGGCTTCTTAAAACATGCAATTCTGTGCCCCTCCCTAGGGTGTCTGATTCAGTACCACTAGGCTGGGGCTGGGGCCTGAGAATCTGCATTTTGAACAAGTTTGCAGTTGATGTTGATGTTATAGATCTAGAGACCAGAGTTTGAGAATCACTGGCTTAGCTGTCCCTTCCCCTGAAATGTCTCTTCTTTCTCCTTCCCTCCCTCTTTCCCTTCCCTTCCATTTCTTCCTTTTTTTCTGCTTTCCTTCCTTTCCTTTTTTTTCTTTAATGTTCATTTATCTATTTAGAGAGAGAGTGCCGGGAGCCGCACCGGCCTCTATGGATGGCGGTCACAGCAAGGAAATGGCAGTGTTTGCACAGCTACTGCCATGAGAAATGAAAACTGGTATCTCCTGCTACTACTGGCTCATGTTGTGCTGGTATTGACCAGGCCTCACAATATTCCATATCAGACCCATATTCTGAACACAGATACCTCATAAGGAAAAGCATATTCCTGCCTTTACAAGAGAGATTTTAGATGAAAGCTCTATGGATGATTGTCAAAAGGCTCTTCCTAAGGGCCTTGCAGATCCAAGACTTAGGGGGTTAAGAACACAAGAATTACAAGTAAGCCTGGCCCTGAGACAAAGAGCCTAATTTAGAGTTAAGGTACAGATAAGGGCAGAACTTAAGTTAATACTTACACCTTCTCCTAATTGGTGATGTATGGCAGTCCCTTCCCCAAGGCCTACTTTCTGCAAACACCCTCCCTTACAGGCGGCTGGGATGAGGATAGATAAGAGTAGCTAAAATATTACCCACAAACAAAAGGCTGACACTTTTAGGGCCTCCTTGGTGTTCACACATTCAGCTTCAAATAGGTTTCCACAAACAACTTATTAACCAACTCAGAAACATTCATTTGAGAGCCAGACAGAATGACTCTTAGCCCATCTACACACTTAACCTATGACCTAACCTTAGCGTTATTAACTTAGAACAAATATGTATCCTGTCTTTTACTAAGAATACCCTAATTCTCTAGCTATAAGATTTACTTAACCTCACTATAATTGCAATAGTTCTGTAAGAATATTTCTGTAAAACCTGCTTCTGTACACTTTCCAAAGCATCTTATCACAAAGAGTTACCCATTGTAAAAATTCCTTTTTCTGATGCCATGTTATCATTTAACCTAAAAATAAAGACACCGAAACCGACAGGGCAGCGATGCCTGCCTGGTGATCAGAAAGAATCTCGGGGCTCTCTCACTGTCTTTCGCCGACACCGTCCATCCTTCAGGGACCCCTGGACCTGTCGGAGCCGGCGCGGCCTCCGGCGAGAGAGAGAGAGAGAGAGAGAGAGAGAGAGAGAGAGCACAAAGGGGAGGGGCAGAGAGAGAGGAGATAGAGAATCCCAAGCAGGGATGGGGCTCAAACTCATGAATGGTGAGATCACAACCTGAGCCAAAATCAAGAGTCTGATGCTTCACTGACTGAGCCACCCAAGCGCCCCAGCCTCCCTTCCTTTCTTCCTCCTTTCCTTCCACAAACACTTAATTAGAACTTAATATGCATGGTAGGCATGAGACACTCCTTAGAGTTTATTGGGCTGGAACTAGTCTATGTTCCTTCCATGCGTTTTACCTGCTTTTTCTCAACAAATTCTCAGAACTCTGATTATGTACTCTGCACCACTACCACTTACATAATTCAGCCAGTATGTCAAAATAATGCTGTATCGTTTTGTACTTATTACTGCATACTTTTGTAGTTGTTTCACTATTTTTTTTTCTCTCCTCAACCAGCCCTTGGAGGCTCAAATGGAATATCTTTTTTCTCCTCCTTCCCGGCATAGACCCAGGGTTTGCTGACTGGGGCTCCCTGAAGGCAATGTATTCATAGAACGCTATAGAAACCTGTCTGGGCCGGCAGCTCTCCCCTCCCTTACTAGACCTGATGCGGAAGGTCCCTCGCCCTGTCTTTGCTGGCCAATTGTCCGTGTTTCTGCTCCCCTTTTCCAGTTAGGGACCCCTCCCCCAGGATCACTCCCAACAGGCTCAACTGACATCAGAACCAATTCCCGGAAGGCAGTTGTGCTGAAGAGACAGTAACTATTTACTGCACTAAAATATTTTGTTATAAATTTTAATACAGTTCATAGTATTATATTAAAGATACAGAAAGCCAAAGAAGAAAATTCAACTTCACCCATAACTCTACCATATAAAGATATCCAATTTTAACATCCGAATGTTTATCTCTCGTGTGTATTTTCCCACAAAATTAAACTATTCTGTTACCACGGTTTTTCGAGTCAGGGTTTTTTCATTTGCCAAGATACCCTGACTTACTTAGTGAGGTCATTGCATCTTCTATAATATAATTTCAGGTGGTTACAGAGCACGATATCCTATACAGACTCCAAGTTCATTAACCAATCCTTTATTGGTTATAATCACTTTTTAAATATAAATAATGAGTTCGTGAATGTCCTTATTCATTCATCTTTGTACACCATCCAGTGATTTTATCAAATGAGTCTTTTAAAGATTTTGATATGTATTGAAAAATTGCCATCCAAAATATTTACAGGCTCCCAATTCCTGGAATGGGGTCAGGGGGTACAAGCCTCTGTTTGTATAAACCTCTGTTTGCAGAACACTTCCTCCTGGAAGTCTGCTAGAGACCTGCGACATGGCTGGCAATTGGGTGTCACTGCATTCCTGAGTGGCAGCCACTGCCTCTGGGTCCCCCCCCCCCCCCCCCCCCCCCGTGTCCTGGTCTTAGTGGATTCCCCTATTTGCTGAAGGATGTTGTCAATCATTTACTAACAAAGGAGGTTTGATAGGTAAATTTCTCCAGTCTTTACATTTCTAAAAGTATCACTGTGGGTAAGACAACAAGGTTGATCTAATGGGCACACGGTAAATACAGTATTTAATGATGAAAGAAAACACTCTTTTAAAACATAGACTTTAAAAAAATTTTAAAAATTGGGGCGCCTGGGTGGCTCAGTAGGTTAAGTCTCGGACTTCGGCTCGGGTCATGATCTCACTGTTCGTGTGTTTGAGCCCCACGTCGCGTCGGGCTCTGTGCTGACAGTCAGTTCAGAGCCTGGAGTGTGTTTCAGATTCTGTATCTCTCTCTGTCTCTCTTTCTGACCCTCCCCTGCTCATGCTGACTCTCTCTCTTTCGCTCTCTCTCTCTCTCTCTCAGAACTCTCTCTCTCTCTCTCTCAGAAATAAATAAAACATTGAAATTTTTTTTTAATTTCAAGAATTGACCACTGTAGTAAATCACAAGTCAATTTTCCACAAATTTCAAAGAGTTAGTATCAAACAGATCTTATCGTCTGATCACAAAACAATTCCATTAAAATTCAGTACCAAAAACATACCGTATTTTTAGAGCCATGTATCTGGGAATTTTAAAACCTATCTCTAAATATTTGAAGGGTTAAAAATAGAAATAATAATATGAATGAGAAAAAATATTTTAATCTAAATGATAAGAAACACTAAATTTCAAAACGAAAACAAGTGAGGGAAATTTATAAACCAATTAATTAGAAGAGAAGAATGGCTGAACACTAAATAATTGAATTAGAATAAGTTTGCAACAAGAGACGTTAGAAAAAGAACCAGAGAAGAAAACCAAATAAAGGCAAAGAAGGAAAATGGAAGAGCAACATTTGAAACATAAAATACAGAGAGGCAACAAGATCAAAGTGATTAACAAAACTCTGGAAAGAGATTCAGGTAAAGGAAATAGACACAACCAGCATCAGGAATGAAAAAGAGGAACTAACAAGATTAAAGATAATGGAGGAATGTTATAAATAACCATCCGCCAATACACATGTATTCTTAGTTGAAATGGACAAACTCCTAGGAAAACATAACTGGTAACAATTGCCTCTACATGAAAAATGTAACTGGTAACAACTTAACAACCTCCTCTAACAGATTTTTAGCCGTCAAAGAAATTGAATGCAAAAAAAAAAAAAAAGAAGAAAGAAAGAAAAAGAAAAAACCAAACCGCTGTGCCCAAACAATTATGACATATTCAAGAGATATTTACTCAAACTCTTCAAGTTAATGGGAGATGAAATACTGCCAAATCTATTTCAGGAGATTAATGCAAGGTGGAACCTGATGCTATACAAAGAAAATATTAAAAAGAAAAATTACAGGTCAGCCATATTCATGAATACAGATTTTTTAAAAAACCTAAATTAAATATTCTAAACATAATCTGGTTATGTTTTTATTCCAAATAATATGAGCATATTTCAACTTACATTGGAAAATATCTTAATATGATGTATTCCGTTAGAGATTTAAAGATATATTTATCTCAACATGTTTAGAAAAAATATTAGATGACATGCAGCATTTATCCATTAAAAAAATTAAAACCAACCTCCTAGTAAACTAGAAATAGTAATTTTCTTTACCTGATCAAAGATACCTATTTTAAAAACCACAAAACTACAGTATTAACGTGGTAAACCATTGGTAAAATATTAAAGTATTGCTTTTAGGGGATCCTAGATGGCTCAGTTGGTTGACTCTTGATTTTGGCTCAGGTCCTGATCTCACTGTTTAGTTCCTGAGATCAAGCCCCGGTTCAGGCTCTGCTTGGGATTCTCTCTCTGCCCTCCCCAGCTCACAGGCACTCTCTCTCTCAATAAATAAGTGAGTTTAAAAAAAGCATTGCTTTTAAATTCAGGAACACAATTAAGACTGCCATAAGATTATAGCTAGCCTGATGAGGCAAGAAAAAAAAGAGAAAACATAAGAATGAAAAAAGGATGAAACAGAATTCTCATTATTTGCCAATGATATGGGTACTCACGTGGGAAACTCCAGATAATCTACAGATTTATTATTGGGATTATTGACAGTTTAGCAAAGTTGCCAAGTTTAAAATCAATATATGAAAAGTAATTCAGTAATAAACAGAAAAATATAATCTCAAATTTCCAATTACAAAAACAGCATAAAAGAAAATAATGACTCTAAGAAGGACTCCAAAGGCGTGCAAGTCCTTCATATAGAAAATAATATGGCTTTTTGCAAGATCTTAGAGAGGCCTAAAGAAATAAACAGACATATATAGGGGTGCCTGGGTGGCTCAGTCAGTTAAGCGTCCAATTTAGGCTCAGGTCATGATCTCATGGTTCGTGAGCTGAAGCCCTACGTAGGGCTCTGTGCTGATGGCTCAGAGCCTGGAGCCTGCTTCAGATTCTGTGTCTGCCTCTCTCTCTGCCCCTTACCTGCTCTCTCTCTTTTTCAAAAATAAATAAACATTAAAAATAAATAAATAAATAAATAAATAAATATATATATATATATTTGTGGAAAAGGAAGGTCAATTTTGTAAATATGTACATTGTCTCATCTTAAATTTTTTAAATGTTTATTCATTTATTTTTGAGAGAGAGAAAGAGAGATAGCCCTCGAGCAGAGGGAGACAGCAGAGAGAGACGGGATCCCAAGCAGGCTCCTTGCTGTCAGCACAGAGCTCTCAACATGGGGCTTGAACCCACAAACCCCAAGATCATGACCTGAGCTGAAACCAAGACTCAGAGGCTTAACTGACTGAGCCACCCAGGCGCCCCCATTTTCTCCATCCTGATCTGTCTGTAGAATTAAAGAAATTCTAATAAAAATTATAACATGGTTTTCTCTGGAATCTGACAAACTTACTCTAAGGTCTATTTGGCAGAGCAAAGGGACAAGAATACCCCAAACCCTCCCGAAGAAGCCCAAGATTGCTGATGAGGGTTAGACAACACTTTGTTTCTGGTATCGTGTCTTATTATAAAACTAAAGTAATCACAGGTGTCATATTAGAAGAAGATAGACAAACAGATCAGTGGAACAGAGTAAGAGAAGCCAGAAGCAGTCCCACACACAGATAAAAACTTGATACACGAAAGGGGTTGATATTGCTGATTATTTACTTACATGGGGAAAAGCAAATCAAGTCCCTTGTTAGACCATACATAAAAATAAATTAAGGTGGATCAAGAGCTTGAATATAAACGACCCAAAAATGAAACATTTAGAACTATAGGAGAATTTCATGGCTTCAAGAGAAAGCAGGGTTTTATTTTGTAACAAGACACAAATCACAAACCAAAGGAAAACTGGATACATTTGAATACATTAATATACTGCATATAGTTGAATACTCTGATACTGTTTATAGTACTGAAGAGAAAGAGAAGAAAAGTCACAAGCTCAGAGAATATCTTTGCAACACACCTAAGCGACAAAAGAATTTGTGTCCAGAACATAGGAAAAACACCCACAAATCATAAGAAAAAGAAAAAGAAATCAAGAGGAGTTTTGACTGGAGAAGAGACCTAAAATGGCCCAGAAACATATGAAAGAGATGCTCGGTAAGATGAGTAATCAGGAAAATGCCAATTAAAAAACCACAATGAGAGAACATTGCATACTCATCAGATTAGCCAAGGTTTTAAAAATCTGATGTCAATAGTTGGAGGTGATACAGAGAAACAGAAGATCTTAAACACTGCGGATGAAGGGCTTATTAGAATGAGACTGGGGGCAGGGGGAGGGAGAACATAATTGGAAAGCAATTCAGAATTATCTAATAAAGTTTAAAAGGTGCATCCCTTATGACCCAGCAATTCCACTGCTGGGCATACTCTCAAGAAGCTCTTGCAAGGTACACCAGATGACCGGAAATAGAGTGTTCATAGAAGTGCTGCATATACAGCAAAAGACAGGAAATAACCCAAGTGACCTTCAACAACAGGATGCATAAAGTGTAGTACGAGCATAACGTGGATGGACTACAGTCACAGGCGTCGTGAGTGGATCTCAGAACGTCATCTTCACCATCAAACACTGCTGGTGGGAATGTAAAGTGATGCAGCCACTTTGGAAAACAGTGTGGCAGTTCCTCAAAAGAGTTACACAAAGCTTTACCATACGACCCAGCAACTCCGCTCCTAAGTATACCCAAAGGAAATCAAAGCACAGATCCATGCAAAGACGAAAGTGGGGAAAAAATACAAACAAAAACCAAAAAGCTGCATGAATGTTAGGGCAGCATTATTCATAATAGCTCCAAAGTGGTCACAACCCCAATTGCCCTCCAGCTGAAGACTGGATAAACAAAAAATGCAGCAGAGCCACACGACAGAGCATTGGTAACAGCAGGAAGTACTGATGCGTGCTACCATGAACCTCAGAGCCTGAGGATTATCATGCTAAGTGAAAGAAGCCAGTCCCCAAGATTACATTATTACGTGATTCCATTTATATGAAATGTACAGAACTGGCAAATATATAGACACAGAAAGTTGACCAGTGGTTTCCAAGGATGGAGGGAGGGGAGAATGAAGATGCTGCCCAAGAGTATAGGGCTTCTTTTGGGGAAGATGAAGACATTCTGGAGTTAAATAGTGGTGACGGCCGCACAACTTTATGAATATACTAAATGCCATTGAGTCATGCATGTGCCGTATGTTATGTGAATTATATTTTAATAAAACTGTTATTTAAAGGTAAATACAGTGTTGGGTGAAAAAAACAGAAAAACACAGAAAATGTGGTTTCATTTATATAAAGATCAAAAATAAGGAAAAACTAAACAATGCATTTCTTGGGAATAGATACAGATGTGAATAATTACAAAGAAAAGCAGAGGAATGATCACCACTGAATTTGGGCTGGAGGGAGGGGAAAGATATGAATCAGGGAGGGAGGGCCACAAAGATGTCAAAAGGACCAGTAATCATCTGTTTCTGAAGCGTCGTGGTTATATGGGTATTTGTGGTGTTATTGTAACAGTACAGATTATCCTTTAAAATGAGGTTCAATTCTTTCTCTCTCTTTTAAAGAGAATAACAGAGAATGTCAGTGGGATAGAAAGGCAGAAGGAGAGAAAGAGAGAGCAAGTGAGAGAGCATCTTAAGGAGACTACATGTTCATCAGGGAGCCCAATGCAAGAATAGGCCCCCAAGCCCTGAGATCATGAACTGAGTGGAAATCAAGATCCCGATGCTCAACCAACTGAGCCACCCAGGTGCCCCTCAACCTATCTCTTAGGTATATATCCATATATTAAGTTTATATCTATTTATCTCTCTAGATATATACATACTCATTTATGTGTATATCTCATTATTTCTAAAAATCAAATCCCTTCTTTCTATCCTTACACTGGATGTTTAGTTTGTGGTCTGTCCTTTTTATGGATGTAGTAAGTATCTCTGAGGATATTAATTTGCATATTTTAAAAATTCTTCTTTAGGGGCACCTGGGTGGTTCAGCCGGTTAAGTGTCTGACTCTTGATATTGGCTCAGGTCATGATCTCACAGTCGTGAGATCAAGCCCCCTGTCGGGCTCTGTGCTGACAGCACGGAGTCTGCTTAGGATTTTCTCTCTCTCCCTCTCTCTCTCTCTCTCTGTCCCTCCCCTGCTCTCTCTCTTTCTCTCCCTCTCAAAATACATAAATAAACATTTAAAAAGTTACCTTCTTTAAATTATCTGTTTGTTTACAATTGTTTCTCTCTCTTTCTCTCCCTCTCTCCTCTCTCTCTCTCTCTCCATCTCCTCCCACCCTCCTTCTTGGTAAAGCCTCTTCGAAGATACCTGATGATCTTTCATTGTTTATTCACATTTTAAAACATCACACTGGGAGTTCCATGTACCCGTACATGCTTTGCTGCGTGCACGTGGGCTGGGAGCCAGCAGTCACCCTGGCATCTAAATGCCATCTGAGGAGGAGCTCGTCTCTGGAACCATTCTGTTTCTCAGGAGAAACAACCCTACATTGTTTTTCACTTTGGAGTTTTGTTTGTTTGTGGTGCTTGATTGTTTTATGGTCTCGGGGAGGTTGGTGCATGACTCCTGTGTATTTTGAGCAAAGGGCTGTGGTAGCAGTCAACTGCTCTGTGTACAGGATGTCAGCAAATCCCCGCTGTCCAGCCCAGGTCTCACTCCCGGCTTCGTTCCGCTTGGCGTTTGCAAGGCTCATGTCCACTGGGTTCTGCAGGGCGTGGCGGCCCCTCCTCTGTTTCATTCCCCGCCACACACACACCTGTTCTCTGCTTCATCTCTTATTGCTTCCAGGCGTCGTTGGCCTCGCCCATCTGCTGATGACCGCTTTCCGCTGCTCAGAGCTTATATATTTTAATTCCTTAATATTATATAGAGGGATATTTGAAGGGAGAGGAGAAAACATGTGTAGTAAATCTGTCACCTTTAACCAGAAATTAGGTTACTAACAAAATAAAACTAACAATAAGAAAAAGAACTGATGTTTATGGAACCCTATCCAAGGGCCAGGCATTGGTCTAAAACCCTCACATGTATCATTTTCTTAATCTTCATGACAACCCTAGGAGACAAGCAACTCATTTTTTTTCCGACTTTACAGGTGAGAAAACAGAGAGATGGAGACAGTAAATCACTGCCAGAGATCTCAGGGATAGGTAAGTAGTGGAAGCAGGATATAAATACAGGTGACCTGACTCGAGGAGCAGTCCCTAACTGTCATGTGACATTAGATAGATGATTGATAGATAGAAAGATAGATAGATAGATAGATAGATGATAGATAGATAGATGATAGATGATATAGATAGGTAGATAGATAAATGATAAATAGAGAGCTAGGTAAACAGTCATCCAACCTGAAGGTCCTATCATCACTGGTTGTAGGTGAAAGAGTAAAATCCATGTCATAAGCTGAAGGAGTGAAAACCCACTCAGAATGAAAAATAAAAAGCACCCTTGCCCTTAATCAAGTTGGCAGGACTGACACAGACAAAAACTAGCTGCAAAATTAGCAAGAAACATGGTTTCTCCCAAAGTCATGCAGCAGATGTGAACTGTCATAGAGTCCCCCCCCACCCCCCATCTGCCTCCATTTGAGTGACCAATGACAGCACTCAATCCCTAGGTAATTTCCACATACCCTCACCCTGCATGGGAAACAGTGATCGGTTCAGAATGAAACCTCACTTCCCTGAGACGCTCCTCGAAATTCTTCAGCAGGAACCCAAACCTTACAAAAGATCCTTCCCCTCTTTCCTCTTGTTGAGCTTCATTCCACACTTCCTCTGGAATACCTCCCTCACTGTACTGCGTCAATAAATGTGATTTTCTCTTGGCTAATTAGGTTTCAACAGAGGTATGTGTGTTCTTAGAGATTCATTCCTTTGGCTTAAATGCATGAGCTTTCTAAGATGTCAGAGCACCAGAAGAGGTCAGATGTGGAAAACCTTATGAAAACATTGGGAAGGAAGGGTCCCCTTGAAAGGAAGAGAGGTCAGGACTTGGAAGGCACATCTAGCTACTTCATATTTTGTCCTTTGGTTGGCTTAGTCTTTCCTCTTGCCTGGTCTCTGGGCGCTGACTCCAAGGAACGTCTCAGTTTTAGGAGTCAATTTCAATCTCGCCTGGAGCACTTACTCACAACTGCCATTTCTGAGCTAATAACTTATCTCCACTCCCTCCTTTGGAAGGACCTACTTTAGTCAGATGGAGCTTCCTGATCAGAATCTTAGCTGAGAGAGAGGATATCTAGCCCTCATGCCCGGTGCCACGGTAGAGTTCCCTAAGCCTGGGCAGTGTGACTGTGAGAGGGACTGAGCCTCTGTCCCAGCCTTGACTGTGTTGGGGTTAGGGTCAGGAGGGCAAATGCAGTAGGAAATATCACTACTTTTGGAGCTCTAGTTAAAGGGCCCTCAGGGCTCTGGGGCGCCTGGGTGGCTCGGTTGGTTAAGCGTTGAACTCTTGATCTCAGTTCAGGTCCTGATCTCACGGACCTGAGTTTGAGTTTTGTGAGTTTGAGCCTGCATTGGGCTCTGTGCTGATAGCGTGGAGCCTGCTTGGAATTCTCTCTCTCCCTCTCCCTCTGCCCCCCAATCCCCACGGCTGGTGTGCACTATCTCTCTCAAAAGAAATAAACGTTTAAAAGAAAGGGTCCTTGGGGCTTTGACGGCTATAGATGAGTCCCCGTGGACATAAGGTTATCCTTATTGTTGTTGTTACCGATATTATTGATACTTTTTACACTGGTATTAGATGTTTAATCGGTATCGTATTGCACTTGTCTGAGTCCCTTCACATTGGTCTTTGTCCCAGTTACGTAGACACAGCACAGGTGATCCGTCCCTCGTGTTACAAGTGAAGAAATCGAAGCCCAGGGAAGTTGTGGCTACTTGCCTATGCCGGTGACAGAGCAGCACAATCCCCTGACTCCAGTCCACGGTCCGTCCAGTTTCTCCTAACAGAATAGAAGAGCACTGAGCAGTGAGTGTGGGGAGAATCGCCTGAGCCTGGGGTATGTGAGCCGTGGAGAGAAAGCAGAGACCATCGGTTCTCAGTGGGCAGAACTGAGACACCAGAAACTGGTTCCTATTTCCACATCTCCAAGCCAGAACCTATCCATTAACCCTACCTCCAGAAGCCACCCAGCCCTAATGAGAGAGTGAAGCTGTGCCCTGGGCTCCGATTATGTAAGCAGAGGCTGGGCAGCTGCCAGCTGTCAGGAGAGGAAGGGGTGGAGGAGGCCCCTGCCTCTGCGCTGTCCTCCCGAGGGTGAGTGTGGGCACAAGAATGCAGACAGGTGGCCCTGAGCCAGGCCAGGTAGGTCTTGGCCTTGCAGCCAGCTCCGCACTGACAGGTTCAAACCAGTCTGTGGCTTAGCCCAGACTTCAGAATGGGGGGGGGTGGGGGGGTGGGGGGCAATTCTTTTTCTTCTCCTCCCTGCCCTAAACTAGGCTGTCCAGGAAGAGGGTGGATGAGGCAAGAGGCAGCAGTTTGGGGAAAATGTGCTTCAGGAAGGTGAGGGTGCTCAGGACCGTAGGCCCCCCCCTGCCCTTCTGAGCACTGGCCCCGGAAGTCAAGTTTTAGACCCATAGACACTTTCGAATCTTTATTGGGAGTACTGCAGGCATCGGTGCCTCTTTCACTCAGTCCTGCTCTCCTGATTCCACTTTCACCCCTTTATCCATTCTTCCTAGAGCACCCAGAGTGAGCGTGCAAAACCCAAATCTAACTGTGTCTCCCTCCCTGGTCTCCCATCGTGCATCAAGTCCAAATTCCTCAGCATGGCCAGCCAGACTCTGCTCTAGAACAGCCCACCTTCAGCCTCACTGTGCCCCTCTCTCCTCACTGCTAACCAAGCTAAGCTCAAGTTCCCAGGGAGGGCTGCGTGCTTTCCTGCCTCAAGATCTTTGCACCTGCTATTTCTGCTGCCTGGAAGGCCCACTGTCTCCACCTCTTAACCCTTTCCCCTTTCTCTTCCTACTTATATACTTCAGATCCCCCAGATGTGAGCTCATTGTCTTCTTCAGAAAAATCTGCCCCCATACTGTACCTTTTACAGTCTCCTTACATGCTCCAAAAATACTCCTTATGACAATTGTCGTTATTTATTTAATGTCTATCTCAGCCTTTGCTGGACTGAATTGAATGTTCCAGGAGACAGGGAACCCATCCTACTCACTACTGTATCTTCAGCACTGTCTGGGGTGAGTCCATCACATTCAATTTATTGAGAACCTAATAGTCAGGTTCAGCAAAGACTTGTCAAGCATCTGCTCTGTTCAAACATCATGCAACTTCATTGGCAATCTTCACTTAATCCCCGTGAATTTGGTGCTAAGATGTGGGGTTCCAGAGCTGAGGTGACCGCATTGAAATAATGAGCATTAGATGAGCTTATATGTGTCAAAAAGCACAGGCCTGGCAAATAGAAGGCGCTTAATACATATGTCTCCAATGGACAAATACATTTGAAAACAGCAACCTTTTGATGAAGAAGTTACACATTTTACGGTGAAAAAAAAAAAAAAAGATTCCCTAAATCACATAGCTAGTGAGTGCTAGACTGAGGATTTGGATCCAGGCCTGGAGGCGAGAGGCCAGAGTGCATTGCATGTTCCCACTCGGCTCTCCTGGCCTCGGGGACTCTCCGAGAGATACAAAGACCTTGGCCTGCCCTGGAGGAACAGATAGTAAAGTTGATACAAGAAAGGTACAGACATAGGAGGCAACCTGAAGGCATACTTGCTTCCATGATTTGGTAGCAAAGAATTGATATGAACGTAAATGAAGTTGGAAATCAGAGAAGGGAGAGATCTCCAGAGTAGTGAGGGCCGCGGGCAAGCGGAGAGGGCATTCCAGGACGGTGAGACAGCAGAAGTGAAGAGAGGAGCAAGTCAGCACAGACGGGAAGCCCACAACCAGACTGTGCACGCTCCGGAGTGGGAAGAGAGGAAGCTGGAAGGGGAGGGGTGGTGCCTGTGGCTGAGGGTCCTGCGTGGCAGGCAGAGAGGTGGCTACACTGGCAATGGGAAGTCATTTGGGATTCGTGCGGCAGAGAGCAGCCTGATGCTAGTGGAGTTCCAGAAGGATCCTCTGGGAGTGTTATGCAGATGAACTTCAGCGGGGATGCCTGGGAGGCCCAGTATGTTTAAGTGTCCATCTCTTGATGTCATTGGCTCAGGTTGAACCCCTTGTTGGGCTCTGGGCTAACAGTGCAAAGCCTGCTTGGGATTCTCTCTCTCTCTCTCTCTCTCTCTCTCTCTCTCTCTCGCTCTTGCTCTCGCTCTCGCTCTCAAAATAAATAAATCAACATTAAAAAATGAACTTCAGCAAAGGGGAAAGAAGAAAAGACAGGGAGGAGGGATGGACAGGTGGAAGAGGGAAGAGAGGTAGCCTTTGCTGAGCACCTAGTAGGCCCTTCATAAAAGAGATCTCATTTAATCCTGTCAACAGCCCTGAATGGTGTGTATTTTTCTCCCTGTTTTGCAGATGAAGAGGCTGGAGTGTAAAGACGTAAAATAACCTGCGTAGCGTTACTGAGCCAGAGAGGAACCAGAATGAATGCTGGGATGTTTGCCTACCGGGCAAGCGATCTTTCCCCTGTATCACAGGGTAGCTGATGTCATCTGACAGCCCAGTATGGAGATTGGTCAAGGCTGGGAGGTCACAAGCTGATGGCTTTGGGTATGAAGAGACTTTCCTGAGCTCAAATGAGTATGCCTGTCTCTGGGACCTGGCTCTAAAAGCATCACGGCAGGCGTGCCCTGACGAGTCAGCAATGAGGTCGGGGCAGCACAAGGTCAGTCCTGGGGGAAGTGTCTAGGGTGAGACCTCATGGCAAGTTGAATCCAAAATAAAGTCTCGGGAGATGCAGTTAGAGCCTGAGAGTCCACCTGGCCTGGGAGTCAGGATTAATTGGGTTCTAGTCCCGGAAGCATCACTTTGACTTTGGGTCAGCGACGTAATCTTTTTATTCAACACACAAGCTTCCTCGTCTGTAAAATGTAATTACAAATCTCAACTTCCTCTTCTGTGTTTTGAGATCCAAATGATCTTATGACTGTGGGCATGTTTTGTCCCCTGAGAAATGCTGGGTAGGTAGAAGAGATGGTTGTCAGATATCAGGAGGACTGGGCAGTCTGACCGGGGCCCCGTGGGCCTTCTCAGAGCTGGTGCTCCGGACTGGTTTGTCGTGAACAATTTCTCCCTCTGACCTATCGCTTCCAATCAATCCATTGCTCATTTAAGCACCTGCTCTATTTAAATCACTGTGCTGGCCAGGCATTCTTCCAATCTTCTTAGCATCCATCTTTTACTTTTTCCTCTTGCTGTTTAATCAAAAGAGGTGGTCGGATAAAACCATTGTGCTGTTGGTAAATAGGGAGTTACCTACACCCAAATACTGAGACATACTTAAACGCTTCTTTTGCATTTTCTGCAGCTTGTCTCCCTACTCCAGTAAATTCACCATCTGTGTCACGTTTGTGTTATAAATTGCAGGTATAGCTCACCAACTTCAGTCATGGGATGTGGCCAAAGGAAGAAAAATGCTCACTAGTTTTTGTTGCTGGTTAACTTTAAAAGTGTGGATGAGGAAGCCTACCTAGTGGCCGACACAATGCCTTGCAAATTTATTTCACAAGAAATACATTGCAGAGGGGATAGGTATTTTCATTCATTTGTGCCAGAACCTCCCAAGAAAAAGAAAACGCCAATATGTTGCTCAAGTGTACGTAATCCTTACAAAACAAAACTACTGTAAACTGTCTGGATGTACCCGACCCATCCCCGGAGCCTCAGGAACCAGTGCTCCCAGATGTCTTTGCGGACACGTGTCTCTACAGGCACTCTTACTGTCTTTTGTCCGTGCACATCTGCTCAGCCCCGAGCACTTTGAAGGTGCCGGGGGCCCCTCTGAGGTTCAGGGTCAAAGAGGCCAGACTGGGAGGATCCCAGTTTCAGACTCAGGCCTATAGTCCAGAGAAGTGCGGAAAAGAGGCAGAAAGGTTGAAACACGGAGGAGGGATGGAGGACGGGCGAACAGCTGCACCCATAGAGAGAGACAAGCCCAGAGGAAGATCGAAGGGGACATTACCCGGAGCCCAGTGAGGAGTTTCTGGCTTTACTGAAAATGAGACCTACCAGAGGGAAGCATTCTAGATACCCTTGACTCCTTCCCATCACGTTAGCCCAGTCTGTATGATCAGTTTGTTTGGGGTATTCTCTGCTCCCTGAAGGCAGGGGTTGGGGACAGGGTGGGAGAGGATGGGGGCCCCCAGGTGTTTGGGCAAGTGGCCTTAGAGTAGAGCCACCCTTGTATGCTGGGGATCCATTCATTTATTCTTCCATCACGCATTCACCCAACCCCCATAAGATGCCATGCAACATGCCGGGAATTGGGGGAACAGAGAAGAACAGAGCCCAGGCTCCGCACTGATGAAGCCACAGAACTAGAACTCCTGGCGGCCACATCAGTCTGTGGCTGGACATAAGTAAGGGATCTGAGCTCTGACGGCTCTTGTATTCTCTTGTTTCAGAGTTTTGCCTTTCTTGCACTTTTCTATCAAATTCTTGGGAAATAATTCCAGCCTGGGCTCAGCTAAACCATGGAGGGAATGCCGATAGTCTCCATCTGACCTGAGGCTCCTGAAGGACAAGGAGGTCAGAAGCCAGGCATGGGAGTGTATCAGACCAGTATCAGACCAGTGCAGGGGTCAAGCTAGGAGACTGGACTGCTGACACGTGATGCCTGGGTGTCTTCTGTCTCCTGGGTCTCATTGTACCTCTAAGTGTTTGGAAGGTGCTTTGTTCAATGGCTGAGAGCAGACCAGAGGGTTGGGGCCTGTGCGAGAGAATGCTGAAGGGCATCCAAGAACCTCAGACCCTCTGAGCCTTCAGAGAGGCCGTCCCTCGTTGGCACGGCGCCAGGCTCTCCCACCTTGCACCTGGGATCGGCATGGCTAGGCCCCTATGTACAGCGCCCAGCCTCAATCTGTCTACTGCCCGGCTGCTTCTCTCTTCTCCATCAAACTCCATCCTTCTCTGGCAACTCACCATGCCCTCTCCTCACGCACACCTGCAAGATGGGGCCAGTCGGCAGCCTGCCTTCTTTAAATCCTGCTCCAAACATGGAGGACACAGAGCAGCACCCGTTTCTGCTCGTTATGGGAGAGCACCCAGCCTTTTGAGGCCCTTTCTTCTCCCTCCACAAGCTCACCTCACTTGCTCCCCTACTCCTTTCCCTCCTCAGCCTGGGAAGACAATGGCAAGAATCCTTCCTCCCTGTGGAACCGGTTAGTCTACTTTCTTCTCCCTTCCCTAGAGCACAGGTCTCATTAAGCCCTGATTGCTCTGGGGGGGGGGGCGGGGGGAGGAGGGGGCAGGCTCTGGGAGGGGGCACAGGGCAGGCTGGAGCTAAGGGGCTGGCACTGATGCTAAAGGGCAGAGAAGGGGATGCATCTGTTTGTTCATATAGGACTTCACTTTCGGCAGACTGGGTTTTCCACGGCTCTCTCATGCCCTGGTCCCCAGCGGCCATTCCTCCCCAGCCCCTCTTGCACACACATGACTTTAACCCTGTTTTTATGAATCTAATTCCAATATGGGGGTGAGGAGGGTCTCCACACTACCAAGCAATTTTTGGACACCGGCTGACTGTTTTACAATTCAACTCAATTTAAAAAAATTTTTTTTTCAGTGTTTCTTCATTTCTGAGAGACAGAGTACAAGCAGAGGTGGAGCGGAGAGAGGGAGACACAGAATTGGAAGCAGGCTCCAGGCTCTGAGCTATCAGCACAGAGCCTAATGCGGGGCTGGAACTCATGAACTATGAGATCATGACCTGGGCCAAAGCCAGCAGCCCAACTGACTGAGCCACCCAGGCGCCCCAGTTCAACTCAATTTTGACAGGGCCTCTCTGGAGATAGAGTCAGATCCCACAGGTTAAGGGACTGCCCATTTCACATGCTAATCACTAGGCCAGGTTGTCACCTGTGCTTCTGAGATCAGCTTTAAGTCAGAGGTTCCAGGGGCACCTGGGTGGCTGGCTCAGTCGAGTAAGTGTCTGACTTCGGCTCAGGTCATGATCTCACGGTTCGTGGGTTCGAGCCCCACGTCGGGCTCTGTGCTGACAGCTCAGAGCCTGGAGCCTATTTCAGATTCTTTGTCTCCCTCTCTCTCTGACCCTCCCCTGCTCACGCCGTGTCTCTCTCTCTCTCTCTCAGAAATAAATAAAAACATTGAAAAAAATTAAAAAAAAAAATAAGTCCGAGGTTCCGACCATCCCTCCTTGGGTTCGATTAATGCGCCAGAATGGTTCACAGAACTCAGAGGAAAAATTTACTTCCTAGATTATGGGTTTCTTATCAAAGGATAGAACTCAGGGACAGTCAGGTGAGAGAGACGCAAAAGGCAAGGTGTGGGGAAAGGCATAGAGTTTCCACACCATCTGAAATGCCACAACCTCCCAATCCCTCCATGTTCACAAACCCATCAGCTCTGTAAACCCCATCCTTTTTGTTGTTACTGTTGTTTTAATGGAGTCTTCATTACACAGTCACAGTTCAGTAGTTCACTGGCCAAGGGCCACTGAACTCCTCCTCCTGGCCCCCCTCCTCACCGGAGTAAGGTGGGGTCTTCAGGGGAACCACCCTCATCCTTAAGTGACCTAGGGATATTCCAAAAGTTGCTTCATTAACACAATAAAAGAAACCTTGATGATTCTCACCATTTAGGAAATTCCAAAGGTTTCAGGGGCTCTGTGTGAAGACCAAACATACATTTCTTATTACATGTCACAATATCACACACCCCTAGCTCCTTCTGTCCACCTCCTTGATAAAATCCAAATGACCCAAACAATGGCTGCTAATTCCTGATCAACTGTTCCCGAAACTAGCTGAACTTTGCCTGTGCTCCCGCCTGCTGAAACCTTATAAAGCATTCCACTCTTTTCCCAAGTGAGAAGGGAATAAAGATTTATGCTCTGAAAGATTTTTATTCCACAATACACTACGCGTGATACAATGGCCCTGTCTGGGAGAAGTTCTTCTATTTATCCCCATGGCAGGATTGGGGAGTGGCGGGAGTCCGTAGCTGACGGCCAAGAAAAAATTCTTGAGACGTCTTTGGTACAAAAAGGTGATTTTATTAAAGCACGGGGACAGGACACGTGAGCAGAAAGAGGTGTACTGGGTTTGTGAAGAGTGACTGCTTAAATACAATGGAGTTGGAGAGGGTAAAGGCAAAGGGAAACTTCTGGAAGGACTTTCACATGCTACAGAGGACTCCTAAGACACAGGGTGGGAGGGGGCTTGCTATTGTCAAGCTAAGGTGGTTTTCCCTCTAGTAAGGCATTAACATTAAGACAGGACGGCTGGGATTTACGGGAGGAATGTTTTACTCAGGCCGGTCTCGCATATTTGCCAATGGGCTGCAGGTTATAAAGAAATTTAATTTTATTTATATTTTTGTCTTGCCTTTGCTTCCCACATCACCTTGGATAGGAGGGTGGTGTTAGGGTCCCAAGAAATTGAGTCTGCGGATTTCTGGAGATTGCCTTTCTCTTGTCATTTACTAAGACATTTGTAAACTGATGGGGACTCCTTTCCTGCACGACAGTGATCTCTGTCAGTTAATCACTTGTTTTCCCCTTTCCTTTGTTCTTGGGCAGCCGGGAGTGTCTGGGGAGGGCCACACCCATCCCATGTGGAGGGGCGTTGCGGAGTGCTAGCTTGTGTTTGCCCTCAGCTTGCCTTATGCTCCCTCATCACCAAGAAAAGTCTGGAAGGATGAGCAACAGGGAGGGAGAGGAAGGGAAGATCATCTTGCAGCTTGAGGAGGGATTTGAGAGAATGTATCAGAAAGGGCGACTGGAGAATGGTGAGGCAGATCTAGAGGCACTACTCCCAGGGGCTGGGCCAGGAACCCATGCCCAGCTTCCCTCCTAACCAGCCCCCCTCAATGGCTCCTAACGGCCCTCAGCACACTGGGCCCTGCCTCTCAAGCCAACTGCCCTTGCTCAGGACCTCTGTTTCCCTACAGAGCCGCACATCAGCTTGGTGTTTTCTTTTCTGCTTTGCCTTGGAGAGGTGACTAACTGAAACACAGATTCACCAGGGAACTGGCACACCACAGAAGAGGCGGCCCTCTAGAAATGCAGGCTCAGGGACTCTAACCCGAGGACACGTCTGGACTTCCAGCCTTGAGCTCTGGGCACCCCCTTCCCCAGAGTGGAGGCAAGTTCTGGCTCTCTCCACGTGGCTATCTGGCCCCGCTCCCATCCCTGTTAGAGCAAGTACAGAATTCCTGGGTGTGAGGAGGGCCTTATCAGAGGAGGTGACTAGAAGCATGACTGCCAGGCCAGGGTCCAAACTGCAGGGTCTATACCACAGCCACAGTCTCTGAAAGGACAAGGGGTTACTCACTAACCACTGCTTCCTGCTCCTGCTTTTCCTGAAGGCAAGCCAAGCGCATTTCAGAGCTGTGGAGTCTGCCAAGGCCAGGGTCATATCAAAGGGCCTTTTGTCTCCTGAGCTAAACATTGACTCATTGTTACCTTTCTGGCCGGACTTTTCCGGAGGTGGGAGGCAGCCCAGAGACTCCAGGGTTTGCACGTGGCTCTGAATGCTGTGGTGTTAGAGAAAGAGAGCAGCCCCGCTCCGGGAGGGGGAAGACCCTGGGGCAGGCCTGTGCTGGCTTTGCTCAGGGCCTCCCATCCAGGCCTGACAGGGACTCAGCTGGACAACTGGACACATGGTTACCTATCTTCAGGATGAGGGATTCTTACATCTTTTCCTTCCTGCCTTTGAAACTCAAGCCCGTTAAAGAATTCTCTTCTGCTTGCTTCTCAGATAAAGCACTTTATCCTTTAAACAAAGAGCTCAACATCCTTTGATCCATCAACACTCTTCCACTTCCCCTCAGCGGTTACGTACCTTGCCTGAATCATGCTCATTTGCCCTTTTTCTGTGGTGCTTTTCGTCCGTCTGCTCGTCTCTCCTGTTGGAAGGCTTTCTGAGGGCACAATCTACGTCTCCCCCATTAGACTGGGAACTCCCTTCTCTGCAACTCAAAGCCTGAATACAAGGAGTCCTGTTCTTCAGATGTTTGTTAAATACGGATTCTAGCCTCAGCTCTCCCATGGACAGTGTTTGAAAGGTCTATGTGGAAAGTCTCTCTCTCTGTCTGTCTCTCTGTCTCTCTTCCACCCTCTCAGGATTGGACATAAGCTGCATGTTATTTCATGTAGGTCAACCACCCACTGCTGACTGTCGTTACGGCATTGACTATAGTAAATGATACAAAGTGAGTTTAGTTAGATTCCTCCCCAAGCCTCGAAGGCAGTTACGTGTTTCAGGAAGGGTTAATCATCTTCTCTCCACCCAGAGACACATCCCCAACTCTCATTACTGAGAAGTGAAAACTCCAGAGGGAAAAATTTCCTCCCAGCCTGTGTTCAGCTGTGTGGAGCCCAGACACCTTTAACACTGATGCCACCTAGGAAGGACCCCAGTCTGTGCCCAGATGGAGGCCCGGGACACTAACATGCCAGTCACCTCCTTATCTCACGCCCAGAATTTTCTAGTAGATGCAAAACTCTGACACAGCTTCGGTGTTTCACAGAGCATGCCTGCCTTCTGCCAACCCGTCTCCCCTCCTTCCAATCCGCCCCAACTTATGTCGAGGGGCCGGGATGACACTGGAAGGCAGTGTCAGTGTTCTGCTTACCCCAGACCATTTCCAGAATATGCCTTTTCTGCCCTCTTAAGTATAGTACTACCCCTCAGTGCTTCTAGAGTGTATGTTCGAGTTCCCTTTCAGTAGTCTTCAGGTATCAACAGTGACTTGAAGTACCGTCAGGATGCTGGAGCAGTGCACTCAGGTTCTGAGAATGAGCAAGGGTGGGGGCATGAGCTGGGGGTTTAGTTTATTCGCGTGGAAAACTGAGGCAGTTGCTTTTGCAGAAAAAAATGTTTTCTGCTTGCGTGTGTTTACATGGTAGCTGTAAACTGGTGGGGAAGGGGGCCTCAGTCACAGCACCAGGGGTGAGGATAGCCCAACGTGCTCTCCAACTGGGACTGACCCAATGCCACCTTCCTATCTCTGCACACTCACATTTCCTTCAAGAGTACATGGGTCTGACCTCACCTGACTTCAGTATCAACACGCATTCTTTTCTGTCATTGCTTTGAATGCAGTTTGTTTCTCATCCCTACTTATGACAGTCGATGGCTATTTTATATACCTTTTCTCTTAGCAAGGGCCAGTCCCTTCCCCTACTTCTCTTGCCATCAGTGGTTGACATTAAAAGGGAAAATATTATCCATTAAGAGGGAACTCCTTCCGTTTCTCGACCTCTACCCATAAAGTGGTTTTGTTTTTGTTTGTTATGTTTTGTTTTGTTACATCTCTCCATGCTTTCTTTCTTCTCTCCTGACCTAGAAGGGAAGGTGCGGACCCTTTCTCCCAAGAAGAATTTATTCTTGTTCACTAGATTCCAGCCCTCCTTTTCTTCAAGAACCTTGCTCTACAATGGTCACCTTTCCTATATATTTTTTTCCTTCGTTGACTCCTCCTAGCTTACGATCATGCTCAAATTTATTCTATCTCAAAGCAAAACCCAAACCAAAACAACCCTCCTTGACCCTGATGACTTATCAGTTTCTCTAACTTCTTTTCACTTTTATAGCTAAGCTTAGATTACATTCACAGTCTCACTTCCGTGTACTCCACACAGCGCTCTTGGGTGAGCTTCCCACATGCAGCTCTCTACCAGGATTGCTTTTGCTGAGATTGGTGACCTCCAAATTTCCAAATCCAATAGAAATGTTTTATTTATTATCATACTTGATGTACCTGGGGCATTTGATTCTGTTGATCATGTCTCCTTCTAAAAACTCTTTTATTTAGCTTTCAAAGTCTCTCTCTCTCATCTTTTGGAGAACAATTTTCATATGTTTATCAAATAAACATTTGTCAAGGCTCACTATGGGCCAAGGGCTCTTCTACCAGATGGGCAAAGCCCTTGTTTTCACAGAACTTACTTTTGGTTGAGGGAAAGAGATGGCAAATAAAATAAGTAAACAAGAAAACAGGAGATTAAAAAAAAAACAGGAGATAGTGGTGAGTACAATGCAGAGAACTCAAGGGTGGTATTACAAAGGGAAAGATGGAGTGTCATCTTTAGATGGAGCATCAGCAAAGGGCTCTCTGAAGATCTAAAATATAATCAGAGACGTGAAGGATAAGAAGGAACTGGCCATGTAAAGATGAGGCAAAAAGAATTCTAGCAGAAGGAACAGCCAAGGCAAAGTCCAGAGCTGGGTCAAACTCAACGTGTTTAAAGAACGTGCAGACATATTCCTGCATGAAGTCCTGGTACTCAAGAGGATGAGCTGGTGAAGACTTAGAAGGAGCAGATAGCACCCAGAACACAAGAGAAGAGTGTTTCAAAAAGAAGGGAGTTGTCAGGGTGAAAGATTGCCGAGAGACAGAATAAAATGAAGTCAAGAGGGACCATTAGATCTGCCAACACGGACATCATTGCTGACATTCACAAGTGCAATCTTGGGGGCATGGTGGACACTGATGTTTCTTTGAAGGGGCGGAGGTGAGGCTGTGGGATGAGAAAGGAGAATCCAGGACTATTTCAAAGACCATTTCCAGAGGAAAAGCAGAGAGATTATAATCACATTTTAGTGCCTTTCCCTCTAGCTAGAACATGAGCCCCTTTCTAAACTGGATTTGTTTTCCCAATGTTGGGTAGAGAGTTGGAACTCAGGAAATTGTAGAATGAATAAATGAATGGATGAACTGAAACTAGAGACCTTGATTCTATCCCCAGTTCTATTTCTTATACCCCCACGAGTTCTCTGAAACTCATTTTCTTCCTATATAAAGAAGAGTAATAATTCTACCTTTGCCAATCTCATAGGGCTGTTTGGTGTTCAAATGAAGTTATTTGTTTGTCGTAGCTTGTAATGGCAGAAACAGTACCGGCCTTGCTGATGGGCAGATGCGAATTCAAATCCATGGTTCTCCTAATTATTAACTTATGAACCTGGGCAAGGTAAGCACACTGTCTGAGCCTCGGTTTCCTCATGGGAGGTTGTATTTAAATGTGTGGGCACTGTTATGAGAATAAGTAAGATACTGGAGGTGAGAATATCTGACTCATAATGGGGGCTCAGTAAATATTAGTTGAAGTGGTCGGGGGGAGTTCATCAGCCTTGGTGGGGTCCCCCCAGGAAGCCCGGTGCCTGGGGGAGAGCTGTAGTCCAAATGCTACTGGGCAGCAAAGCTACAGAGTTCTGCCTCCTTCCATTGTGCAGGAAGCAGCCTCCATGCCGGCAATTCCATACAGAACGGCTCTGGGTCTCCATCCCAGCATGGAGGAGTAAGGGGAGGTACTGACATCTGCACAGCCTTGTGCTTCCCTGAATATGTATCTCGTGTGTGTCTCAAAATAACTGTGCATCAAGAAGGTCGTAGAGATGTGACATGATTTGTTCAAGGGCACATGGCAGTCACACGATGGAATAGTCATGCTC
The DNA here is from genome assembly GCF_003009895.1 of Hyaena hyaena. Classification (NCBI taxonomy): domain Eukaryota; kingdom Metazoa; phylum Chordata; class Mammalia; order Carnivora; family Hyaenidae; genus Hyaena; species Hyaena hyaena. The sequence goes on along the minus strand of NW_024081060.1, from coordinate 130,002 downwards.
CATATTCTGAGGCTTTCCCTGTTTCCTCTCTTCCAAGACTAAAGAAGAAGTCAAAAGTCTGGGCTCCTAAGGAATGAGGAAGCCTTGCTCATGTTAACCTGTGCTACCAGGAGCATGAGAAGGGGCATGAAGAGGGGGAGACGGTTCACTGGAGGCTCAGGAGAAAGATCACTAGCATGCTTAAAGCGTGAGCAGGAAGCCAAAACCAGCCCCAAGGCCCCAATAGCTGACAGTCATTTCTTTGAGATGAATCTCAGGAAAGGAACTAGACCCAGAGAAGAGGTGGGCTGTCTGCATCCCATGCAGCTTAGGTGCCCACCCAGAAGGTTCTTTCTGGCCCATGTGCCCAATCTTCCTGGGCCCAAATCCATGCCACGTAGTCACTCACCAGTTAAGTTCAACAGTGGAGATGATGCCTCCAGATGCTGTTAAAAATGCATCATCCTATCCTGATGTGACAGGCGAGCAGAGAGGCCACAGGAGTGGACTCTTAAAAGATCTTCCCCACTGGAACATTTCCTGAATTTGGACAATTTTTACTTCCTTGAGAGGATATTGGAGAAAGGATAATTTTAGGATGTTTGTGTAACAGCCAGAGCTCAAGGCCTGACATCACTCGAGTGTGACTTAGGGCAGGTCTCTTAATCTGCTCATGCCTCAGTTTCCCCCTCTTCTAGGGGGAAGGATTAAATAGGATAGTGTGGGTAAAGTGCCTACTTCTGTGTCCTGTATGTATTTAACTTCAGTAAATGTTGCTTATCATTATAATTCACAAGATGAACCCCAGGGTCTGACTCCAGAGTCCACTCTTTTACTCTGTTCTCTGCTACCTTTCAAGGACATGAGTGTGTTCCTGGGGATTTAAGACGAGGGTGTCCAGCTCTGGTTAGAAGGTTCCTCTGTATAGACCTAGGCCCTGGGTGGAGATGATGTCCACACCTCTACTTGTCAAGCCTGGCTACCCAAAAGAACACTAGAGCCTCTGGTTACCAATGACCACGCAATTTACAATATGAAAGGGCATATCCAAAAACATTTAGAAGGTGTGCCTTGGGGCGCCTGGGTGGCTCAGTTGGTTAAGTGTCCAACTTCGGTTCAGGCCATGATCTCACGGTGTGTGAGTTTGAGCCCCGCATCAGGCTATCTGTTGTCAGCACAGAGCTTGCTTCAGATCCTCTGTCTCCCTCTCTCTCTGCCCTTCCACTGCTTGCTCTCTCTCTCAAAAATAAACATTAAAAAAAAAAGTTTGAAAAAATAAAAGAGTGCTCCTGAGACCAGATCAGAATTGTCCTATCTTTGGTTTGACTTGTAGAAATGATGGACCATTTTGACACTTTGCACTCAATTCTATCATGTATTCCTTTATTCATTCAACAAACATTCATTAAGTGCATACTGTGTGCTGGGTATACAATGATGACCAAAAAGAGAGATGGCCTTTGGTTAAGTGTCCAACTTCGGCTCAGGTCATGATCTCATGGTTCATGAGTTCGAGCCCTGCATCAGGCTCTCTGCTCTCAGCACACAGCCTACTTTGGATCCTCTGTCTCCATCTCTCTCTCCCCCACTCGTGCTCTTTCTCGGTCTCTCCCAAAAATAAACATACAAAAATCTTTCTTCAAACTTATTAATTTTAAACTTTAAAGAAGTTGCAGGGGAGCCTGGGTGGTGCAGTCAGTTAAGCTTCTGACTCTTGATCTAGGCTCAGGTCATGATCTCAGGGTTTGTGGGTTCAGGTTCCAAGTGGGGCTCCACACTGATGGCGTGGAGGCTGCTTGGGATTCTCTTTCTCTCTGCTCTCCCCTGCTTGTGCATTCTCTCTCTCTCTCTCAAAATAAACTTAAAAATTTTTCCAAAAATAGTTCAAAGAGCTCCTACATACCCTTCACCCAGCTTCCCCAAATGTTAGCATCTTACAGAAGTCCACTTATTAAAACCAAATCAAGGGACACCTGGGTGGCTCAGCCAGTTAAGTGACTGACTTCAGCTCAGGTCACCATCTCGCAGTTTGTGTGTTCGAGTCCTGCTTTGGGTTCTATGCTGACAGATCAGAGCCTGAAGCCTTCTTTGGATTCTTTGTCTCCCTCTCTTTCTCTCTCCACCACTCATGCTCTGTCTCTGTCTCTCAAAAATAAACATTAAAACATTTTTTAAAATGAATAAATGTTAAAAAAATATTTTTTCAACCAAATCAGTGTGTCTTTTTCCAATGCAAGATCCAACCCAGAATTCTATCCGGCACTTATTTGTTATGTCTCTTTTCTCTTTGATGTGTGATAGTGCTTTTGTCTGTCAATATCATGGTTTTTTTCTAGAATCCTGGCCGGTGATTTCTATAGAATGTCTCTCAGTTGGTATTTGACATTTTCTCCTGTCTAAGTCAGGTTGTGCATTGCTGGCAAAGCACTGTGACATCGTGTCCTTTTCAGTGCAACGTAATAGGAGGCACTTGATACCAGTACGCATCATAACTGGTGATGTTAACTTGGTTAAACTTGTGTCTGCCAAGTGTTTTCATTGTAAAGTTACTGTTTTTCCTGTTTCAATGAATATGTGTTCTGCAGGCGGATACCTTGAGACTTGCAAAAGTCCTATTTCCCATCACACTTTCTTCCACTGATTTTAGCATATATTAATATATATATTAATATGTATATATTTCACGTGCATCAATTATTACTGTGGTGTCTGCCAAGTTGTAATTTTTTTGTTTCCATCATTTCTTCAACATTCATTGATTGGAATTCTACTGTAACAAAGAGTCATTTCTCAACCTCCATTTAATTATTTATTCAATTATTTCTTTATATCAGGATGGGATCATGCATATTTCTTTTATTCTGTGGGTTATAGTTCATGACTATCATTTATTTTGTTGCTCAACTTATTCCATATTTGGCTACAGAGAGACCCTTTATGCTGGCTATGTCCTTTTGACATGGTCCCACCATTCTTTGAGACTTCCTTACTTTTTAAAATTTTTTATTATTTAAAAATTTTTTTTAAAATGTTTTATTTATTTTTGAGAGGAAAAAGGGAGAGAGACAGAGTATGAGCAGGGGAGAGGCAGAGAGTGAAGGAGACACAGAATCTGAAGCAGGTTCCAGGCTCTGAGCTCTCAGCACAGAGCCTGATGTGGGGCTCAAATTCACGAACCGTGACCTGAGCCAAAATCAGACACCTAACTGACTGTGCTACCCAGGCGCCCCTAGACTTCCTTGCTTTTGACATCACAAGATGTTTGGGTCCCATCTTGTTCTTTCTCCATTCTCACCCTGAACTTTTTGAAGGACCACTGGATCTTAGTTTGGAAAATTATATTAAGAAGCTAAGATGTGGCAAAGAAGAAGTCAAACTTTCACTTTTCGCAGACAACATGATACTCTACTTAGAAAACCCGACAGATTCCACCAGAAGCCTACTAGAACTGATCCAAGAATTCAGCAAAGTTGCAGGGTACAAAATCAACGTACAGAAATTGGTTGCATTTTTATACACCAATAAAGAAGCAACAGAGAGAGAAATCAAGAAACTGAGCCCATTCACAATTGCACAAAACACTATAAAATACCTAGGAATAAACCTAACCAAAGATATGAGATCTGTATGATGAAAACTATAGAAAACTTATGAAGGAGATTAAAGAAAACACAAAGAAATGGAAAAACATTCCATGCTCATGGATTGGAAGAATAAATACAGTTAAAATGTCATTCCTACCCAAAGCAATCTACACATTCAATGCAATTCCAATCAAAATTGCACCAGCATACTTCTCAAAACTAGAACAAACTATCCTAAAATTTGTATGGAACCACAAAAGACCCCGAAAAACCAAAGTAATATTGAAGAAGAAAACCAAAATGGGAGGCATCACCATCCCAGACTTTAGCCTCTACTACAAAGTTGTCATCATCAAGACAGTATGGTATTGGCACAAAAACAGACACATAGACCAATGGAACAGAACTGAGAACTCAGAAGTGGACCCAAAAGTATACAACCAACTAATCTTTGACAGGGCAGGAAAGAGTATCCAATGGAAAAAAGACAGCCTCTTTACAGATGGTGCTGGGAGACCTGGATAGCAACATGCAGAAGAATGAAACTAGATCATTTTCTCACACCATGCACAAAAATAAACTCAACATGGATAAAAGACCTGAATGTGAGACCGGAAACCATCAAAACCCTAGAGGAGAAAGCAGGAAACAACCTCCTTGACCTCCACCGCAGCAATATCTTACTTGACACATCCCCAAAAGCAAGGGAATTAAGAGCAAAAATGAACTATTGGGACCTCATCAAGATTAAAAGCTTCTGCACGGCAAAGGAAACAATCCATAAAACTAATAAGCAACTGACAGAATGGGAAAAGATAGTTGCAAATGACATATCAGATAAAGGTCTAGTATCCAAAATCTATAAGGAACTCACCAAACTCCACACCCGAAAAACAAACAATCCAGTGAAGAAATGGGCAGACGATATGAACAGATACTTCTCCAAAGAGGACATCCAAATGGCCAACAGACACATGAAATGATGCTCAGCGTCCCTCCTCATCAGGGAAATACAAATCAAAACCACACTGAGATACCACCTCATGCCAGTCAGAGTGGCTAAAATGAGCAAATCAGAGGACTCTAAATGCTGGTGAGAATGTGGAGAAACGGGCACCCTCCTACACTGTTGGTGGGAATGTAAACTGGTGCAGCCTCTCTGGAAAACAGTGTGGAGGTTCCTCAAAAAATTAACAATAGAACTTCCCTATGACCCAGCAATAGCACTGCTAGGAATGTACCCAAGGGATACAGGAGTGCTGATGCACAGGGGCACATGTACCCCAATGCTCATAGCAGCACTCTCAACAATAGCTAACACATGGGAAGAGCCTAAGTGTCCATCAATGGACAAATGGATCAAGAAGATATGGTTTATCTATACAATGGAATACTACATGGCAATGAGAAAGAATGAAATCTGGCCATGTGTAGCAACATGGATGGACCTTGAGGGTGTTATGCTGAGAGAAATAAGTCAGGCAGAGAAGGACAAATATCATATGTTTGCATGTTATAGGAGGATTAGGAGGAACTTAACGGAGGACCATGGGGAAGAAGAAGGGGAGAAATAGTGGGGGAGATGGAGGGAGGCAAACCATGAGAGACTCTTCAATGTTGAGAACAAACTGAGGGCTGATGGGGGTTGGGGAGAGGGGAAGGGGGAGATGGGCATGGAGGAGGGCACTTGTGGGGTTGAGCACTGGGTGTTATATGGAAACCAACTTGACAATAAACTATTTAAAAAAAAAGCTAAGATGTGGGTGCTAGATATGTTCATTGCAACTGGGGTGTCATTGCTTCTAGGTCCTCTCGATGAATAGAACTAGGAAATATATGCATGAATGTATACACACGTCTATATCTTTATCTATACTTATCTGTCTGTATATATATATTAAAAATCATGAGTTCATATTGACACCTCCAACTGTAATCTAAAATCATAGGGCTTTTTCTGGTCTTCCTTATTTTCTTATTTGTAATTTTCTTCTCCAACAGCGAGAAACCTAGTGCTTTCATCCATAATAAAGTCACTGATTTGCTCGATCCTGTAATACACATAAACTCAGAATGCTAACCCATAAATGGGAAATACACCTTCATCAACTAGAATCTGTCTTTAGCCTTGGGCATCATTGTGTGAACCGGACTAACACCATCTTGGACAAACTTGTCAGGATGACTGCTTTGTGACCTGAAGCCATGAGTACAGCCCCCGCTTCCACATTCTTTCCTTTTTGTCTAACCACACCCATAAGTTCACCCTTGGGGCATAACATCTTTCAACTGCTCTAAAGATTTCCTGAATATTTCCTACCTGGTGGGTTACTGGCACGCATTCCCCAGTCCCTGGAGCTATAGAAGCACATCTTACAGAGCTGAGAATGCAGACACACGTGTCTTGGGTCTTATAGCCACTCAAGACACACTTCTGTCCTTAAGTCCCCTTAATAAACCATTTCTCAGAGTGCCTCGGTGGCTCAGTTGCTGGGGCGTCTGACTCGATTTCAGCTCAGGTCATGATCCCAGGGTCGTGGGTTTGAGGATTAAGCCCTGAGTCGGGCTCTGTGCTGGGCATAGAGCCTGCTTAAGATTCTCTCTCTCTCTCCCTCTGCCCCCTCCCCCTCTTGCACTCTCTAACATAGGAATAAATGAATAAATAAATACACAAATACACATACCATTTTCCTCAAGCTGGATGTGTCAGCAGGTCTTATAGCTCCTTCGGCCTTTGGAGGTGGTTTTGCAGTTACCTTCCTTTCATGCAGCAGTCATGTCGTCAAAGTACTTTTTTTTTTTTCAAAGTCAGACTAGTTCTTTTCTCCCTCACTCCCTTTAGTGTGGTATGACCTTCATTTTTAATATAACTAGGTGTATCTGTTACTGTGTGTATGTCATTTGGGATTCTTCCACCCTCCTCCAAACACACACATCCTGCTTATTTCTTTATTATTTACATATTTATTTCCTGGATATGTGAAACATGACCGCAGTTCTAAAATCAGAACGATACCAAAAAAAGTACACTCACAAGGACAGTCCTCGCCATTCCTTCTCCCCTCTTCCTGTCCCCCCTTTCCACCGCTTTCCCACCTGCCCTCTGTAGCTAATCAGTCCCACTAGCTTGTGGTTTACTCTTGCTGGATTTCTTGCACAAATGCAGGTATGCATGCATTTTCTTAGGTCCTTTTATCCTTTACACGAGAAGCAGTATGCTACAGATGGAAAGGTGATTTTGGCTGCTGCTGGAGCAGGTGCTGCAGGGGGCTTGAGTGGATGCAAAGAGAACAACTAGAAAGCTGCCACTGAAAGAAAGAGAGTGGCTGAGGCACTGGGGCGGCGGTGGTGTTAGAGGGAAAGGAGGAAGACAGGGTTGAATGTTCGGTGACCGTTGCTGCGGTTTGGTAACTGATGCCTCAGGGCCAGGAGAGGCCCAGTCATAGATGAAGCGCTGGTTTCCGGCTTTACTGATTGGATGGTGCTAGTGTCACCCGCCGACATCTAGAACGCTGTAAAAGGATCAGATTTGGGCTGAGGGGTCCCCCTCCTGGGTCCGTGTTTGGACATGTTGAGTCTGAGGTGGAAACAGAGTTGGCAGTTGAGACATAAGACGCAGAGGGGAGCCCTGATGAGAGATGTCTCAAGCTGCATGAATTCTACCCTGGTTTTCTGGACACTTAACATCAGGAGATAAGAGCGCAGCAGTGTAGGGAGTATGATCTGCACCCAAATCCAGTGAGGGGGTGGGGTCCCCGCACCACCAAGCAAGGCCGCAACACCAGCTAGGTGTCCTATAGTTCAACTCCACTCTGGCACCGCTTACCCAGAGATGGCTGCAGATTCTGCAGGCTGAGGGCCCGTCTCACAAACTGCCCCCCCCCATTTCAGGCACCAGTGTGGAGTCCAACTTGTCATCTGTGCTTCTGACCAGCTGGCTGTAGATCAGAGGCTTCCACGACCCCTCCTTGGGTCTAATTAATTGGCTAGAGCAACTCATAGGACTCAGGAAGCCCATTTACTCCCTAGATTACTAGTTTGTTACAAAAGATATTAAAGGATATGAATCAACAACCAGATAGAAAGATACACAGGGCAAGGTCCCAAACAAAGAAGCTTTTATCCTGTAGTGGATGTGCTCTAGGTCACCAACATGGATGCTTTCCAAACCGTGTCCTCTGGACTTTTAAGTTGGTTTCATTACATAGGCATGATTGATTAAATCACTGGCTGATGGCAATTGAACTTATTCTCCAGTCCCTCTCCCCTCTCCAGAGGTGGGGGTTGGAGTGCAGGTAGGACTGAAAGTTCTAGCCTCCAATCTCTGGATTGGTTCCCTTGAGAACCAGCACTTCTCTTAGCTGATTTCCGGCCTTTCCAAAAGCCACTCATCACTATAACAGAAGACAACCTTCTCTCTCTCCTCACAGGAAACTCCAAGGGTTTTAAGAGCCTGGTGCCAGAAATGGGGACAAAAACGAAGACCAAATGTGTATTTCTTATTACAAACCAAAATATTACATAGGAAGATAGTCCAGTCCCATGCAGAAGAACAATCCTCAAAACAAAGCCCTGGGAGTCACTCCAATCTCTTCTTGCAGGAGGCTGGCTGCTCAGGGCAGCAGCCCACTGGGATACTGTGCCTTCCCAGTGGGTGAGGTCAAAGGCACAGGACAATGCCTGCCCCTCTAGGAGGAGGTGGGGTGGCAGAAGATTCGGGCTGCAGTTGCGCCTGATTTCAAGTCACCCTTAAATGCTAATGATCCTGTATTTGAAATAACTTCAACTAAACCATATCCCCACAGCTCACAAGACCTACGCGGGCCCTGGCTATTACAGAGCCCCTGCCTGAGGCACTGGGGTTGGGGGAGTCCCTGGGGGAGGGAACCAAACCTCTCAAGCAGAAGTGCACAGAGGGGAGCAACAGAAAGGAGGCCCCTCGCGTTCCTTAGGAAGAGTGTAGCGGGGGTCAGTTCCGTTGGAGGTGTAGATGCCAAAAGTCATCTTGTGTTGTTTTCTCCTCCATGTTTCAGGTAGAGAACATTTCAGAGCTCATTTCAAGGAGACACCCCTATTCATGGATAAGAAATTTTTCTTGGGTATCTTGGGGCAGATGCTCAGATCATGAGGGGCTCTGTGTGGGGGTGTGGCGGGGAGAGCTTCCTAGTTGACTGATAGCACACACCCCAGGAGGGAAAAAGAAGATAGAAAGGGTGGCATGGGAGGTGGGGATGGATGTGTGCCTTGTGTCAGGTCCCTTGATATCTCCTACCCCAATTTTTAGTTTAAAAACTCAGAAAGCAACAAAAATCCTTCAAGTAATTTGATTTTCTATGAGAATCAATGAAAAGCCTGAGCTTTGAGTCTGGTCGGGCTTGGGTCTGATTAATTTGCTGGGAGTGGGGACAGTGAGGGTGAAATGAGGCCACAGCGCACAGAGTAGGAGGGCAGGCAGCGGCGGGAGGCCCTGGAGCAGCACACCCACATGGAGAGAACACAGGATCGTACATGAGCAGGTTGGCTGCAGGAGGTTCTGGAAATTGCAAGAGGGCTTTTGACTGTTCCAGGCTGAGGAATTTAAGTGTACATTAATATTACTCCAATCCTCAAGGGCACCCATTGGCGTCTGAATTACATATGTATATGATAAGAATATTAATAGAGTCCAGTTTTTGAGCAATGTGCTAAGTGTGTTTCATAGGTATTATATCATTTGATTCTGTTTTCATAACAACTGCAAAAGGTAAGTATTATTACTGCTTCTACAAGGTTCATTCCTATTATAAGTTCTTTTTTTTTTTTTTTTTACATTTCATGTTCAAACTAAGTAACTGTAGGATACATATAGTTCCCTGAACCACACAACAAAGGAAGTTAAAGGAGTAAAAAATAAACTAAAAAGAAAACTGAGGTGCAGGGTGCCTGGCAGCCTGACTCCTAAGCTTGTACTCTTGTGCATAACGTTTCTCTCCCTTCCCTTCTCCCATCTACCCATCCACCTATTCTTCCATCCATCTGTCTATCCTTCTACCCACCCACCCATCCATTTGTCCATCTGTCTGTCTGTCCATCCACCCATCCACCCATCTCTCTATCCATCCATCCACCCATCCATCCCTCCATACATACATACATCTTTCTGACTATATCTATGTCAACTTACAGACATAATTCCTTTTTGAGTGGGAGGTTGGATTAGATAATCTAAAATGTTCCTTCCAGATCTGGGGTTCTATGAAGTACATTTTGCCTTAGACTATACTGTGATTATTCTTGGCAGGGTGTTTATCTTCCTAATTAAGTTGCTTGGACTCATTTTAACATATGTCTCAGAGCCGGCATGGATCAAAGAGATAGTTCAGCCCAGGTTCCCCATTTTATGGTTGAGATGAAGTGACTCACTAAAGCTCATCTGGTCCAGAGCTTTGCCAGGATACCATTCTGCTTCAAATTATTTTGAACCCTGGATATATGGCAAGTGCTGAATAAGGACAATGATCCAGATGATCCAGATCGGCAATGAGCAAGAGGGAATGGCAGCCTGGAATTAGAACATCTCCTGTTTCTACCTCTCTTGTATGCCAAGGGTCACTGATGACAATGATGATGGACTTGGTAGTGATGATGATGATGGCAATGACTCCTGCAATTCATTGAGCCCTTATATTAGAAGGGATTTGAGGAGTCATCCAATATACCTTCTTGTTTCCTGCCAACTTACGCCTGATTCATTTCTGAAGGATGCCTGCCTTATCTAGAAAATGCTTGAAACATTTTCTAGTCTCTATTTGAGCCATCTCAAATAGATTTGAGCATCATTTCCCTCTGTTACATATGCCTATTCTTTTTCCCCATTTAAAAAATAAATAACTAGGGGCACCTGGGTGGCTCAGTCAGTTAAGCTTCCGACTTCGGCTCAGGTCATGATCTCACTGTTCATGGGTTCGAGCCCCACGTCGAGCTCTGTGCTGACAGCTAGCTCAGATCCTGGAGCCTGTTTCAGATTCTGTATCTCCCTCTCTCTCTGACCCTCCCCTGCTCACTCACTCTCTCTCTCTCTCTCTCTCAGAAATAAATAAAATAAAAATAAAAATGAATGACTATAGAACAGCATAGAGTTCACTGAACCACACAGCAAAAGGAAGTTGAAGGAAGCAAAAAGAAGTAAACGATATGATCATGGGCAACAAGACATTGATGACAAATTAGAAGCTGGGCTTGGAGATAGAGAAGCTGGTTTCCCTGAGACACAAACACCATATTCACGCTGATCCCTTTTTTTTCCAATTCCAGGAAAGTGGGTGAAGTTGAGTCACCTGGAGGGTGTGCCAAAGCCTAGTTGGTACTTTGGACTTTTATTTGCAGCAAGACTGCTCCCATTTTCTCTCGGAGCTGAATTACGTGATCTCTTGGCTTCCAACTCTGTCTCCATTTGCTCCCTTTGAGAAGGAAGAAATAAGATGCAGAAGACAATACTATCATTCATTGAGTACCTACACTATGTTAAGCACTGAGCTTTACATATTTTATATCACCTGTTCATCTCAGAGATACTGAAAGGATGGATTATTATCCCCATTTTACAGATGAGAAATCTGAGGTCTAGAAAGTTAGAGTGACAGCCCCAGGTTTCCCTGGTTGGTAAGTGATGGATGTCCCATCGAGCCTGACCTGTATGCTCTACAGTCACTCACATGAAGAAAAGAGCATGGAACATTATGGCCTCATTCCTCCTTAAAGTCTGAGATGGACATGATTTCTCCTGCCCATCCCCTGGCTGCCACCTCCTCTAGTCTATGATCTTCATGTTCTGACAGAATGATCCTTCTCTTCCTACATATATGATCGTGGATCAAGGGATGGAGTGGTTCATCCCCCACACTTGCACATATCATAGACTCTTAAATCCCACCTCCAGCTTTAACTCATAACATCAGGTAGGGCTTGCTCTCCACTCATTCACCTGCTCTTTCTTCCATGGAATCAACACCTACTTTTGCACACCTGTGCAATGTCAGGGTGCAGGGTGGCCTCTGCCAGACCATACTTCCCACTATGGAGGGAAGCACCTAGGAGGTGACTGGGCCCATCCCAGGTAGCACATAGCCCTACCAAATCGGGTCGGAGTAGAGAGCTCCCAGGGAAGCACATGAGAGGTGATTCAGTGGAGCGGCTGTCAACACACTTAAGGGCACATGTCCCACTGTGCCAGGCTGAGGAGAAACCAGCTCCTCTGTTTGGCACATAGTCTGTTCCTAGTAGCAGCAAGCCCGCAGCAGGGTACAGCAGAGCTACAAGGCCAAGTGGAAGTAGAGCTGTCACATGGGTTTTTAAAATCAAATCAATGGTCTTTACAAACTGCCATCCAAAATCTTTCAAAAAGGGACAGAGAGGTAACAACAGCAGTGACCTCACTCTTACCTCCAGTTCAAGCTGAATAAAGAGCAATCCTATATGGATGGAAGAGAGTAGATAAAGTTCCTCAGGTGGCTCTAGTGTCAGCTTCAGGGTGGTAGATGTCCCTAGATGGGTTCCCTTGCCCCTCTTCAAAACGAGGACAGCTGGGTTTGAGTTTATTATCCTACTCTTGAATCCGAAAGACCATCCTAAGAGCAAGACAAGCCCTTTGAAGGGTGAGGGCATGGGGAAGCTAGAAGGGAGCTGCTGGGAAAATGGGTGCGGGGTGGGAAGGCAAGTTGTGTGTAACTGTGTTTTGTTCGAGGGACATCACCCTCACCAGGGAGTGAGGATGTAAGAGGAGGTACTCCTGACCCACCTGTGTCGATCAGCCTTGTGTTGATGCTAGGGCCTCAGTTTCCTACCAAGTCTTACTTTATAGGTAGCACCAAGTTTCCCTATTAATTAGGGCAGTTGAACACAATGAAGTGGTCATTCCTTGGTTGTCTTGAAATACACGTATGAAGCAGTTCAACCAAAGACAGCACGTCCAACCAGTCCTCCAGGAAGGGGCCCTCTCTTTTCAGAGGAGTCGCAATAAGGCCTGGCCAGTTGTATGAGTCCCTATCAGCTCCGACAGACCAGGTCCTTACCAGGGCCAGGAAGGCACCAGGGTTTTGGGTGTGTGCATGAGAGCATATACAGAAACTGCCACACCCACGTCCCACATACCATGACAGGGTGGAGCCATTTGTTGTCCTCCCTTAATCTTTTCATCATTTTTAGAAATACCTTGCTTTGACAGCGCTGGGTCCCTAAGGACACAGCCCAGAAATGCTCAGCAGACCCTAAGGGCACCTTTCCAACAACAGCCCCCCTTATCTGCCACTCACGTCTGGGGATCCTAAGACTCCAACCACAGCCATGAATAATATTTATTTCCTGAGGGGAAGCAGGGGTCATGTCTAGCTGTGTCTAACTTCCAAGCCTGTATCCACAAGCCTATGGCACCTCATATTTCCCTCTTTTGGCATTTTCTCAAGTTGCACAAAATGGTCAGGGAATTTGGATTAATAAATGAGTTACTATATTGCTACTCTACAAAGACATGGTAGAAAAAAACAACACTCAATATGATCTTGAACAATATTTAATGTCTGCTGTTTCAGAAGACACTTTAGGATCTTGAAGGGCTTTAGGGTTGAGCCTTTGATAGTGACTACCAATCCTCAGGGTGCTGTGTGGACGTACAGAAGCACTGTTTGAGGGAGGCAGCAGGCAGCATGGAATAAGGAGGCAGAGTCCTTGCTCTGTCACTGAACAGCAGAGTGATCGCAGATGAGTCCCTTCCCTTCCCCAGCAGCATGGGTCACGAGAGTCTTGTCTCTGAGATTCCTCCCAGCTCTGATATTCTGTGAGTAACTAGCAGAAAATGTGCTGTGTTGCCTTCCCATAGAAATTGGAAAAAACTATGCGCAGCAGCATAGATAAGGCCTCAAACAGTTCTTTGGTATTTATAAAGCCTTTGGGCTCAGACTCCCATCTCAATGTTGGCCCGGCCCTGGGGTCAGTCACATGCAGGCTGAGAGCAGGAGCGGGAGAATAGGGATGTCGAGTCAAGGGTCACTGCACGGGTTATCATGATAAATTCATCAAGCCCATGGACAGGGGTCCTCCCCAGTGGATGTGTGCTGTGTGGTCACCTATCTTGCCTTCTCAGGCCAACCAGAGCTCTTCTGATCTCAGCCAATGGACAGTTTTAGTTACAGGGTCGCATCCTAACCTTGGGACTGGAGAGAAGATGACAGACCTACTCCTCCTGGCCCCTGTCCAGAAGGCCAGAACCAAGAGAGGGATCCTGCAAGATATGAGCCAGTCCCCTTCCACGCGGGCATTCTGGGAGACCCACATTTCACACGACACTGCATTTGCCTAATGTCCCTGACATATCCACTGTCTCATCTGACCTTTTTTACCTCAGGCTCAGCACCCTCTCTCCCCTCAGTTCTGGCTGGGCTGAGCTCTACTCAGTGTGAGAAAATCTCCAACACAAGCAGAACTCTTGAGGGATGCCTCCTTGTGTCATATAAATAGTTTCAATTATATATACAGCCTATAGTATACACACACACACACACACACACACACACACACACCATCTTGTTGAAATCATCTTCAGGATGATTTGGGCAGGCACTCACTGACACAACCACTCTGAATATAAACATATGCGTACGCTGGAATCCAATCCCTGTACCTCAGAGAGAGGCACACGCTGGAGAGAAGCCCACCCTTGTCCAAGCCCTGAGCTGTTGGCTGGGAGAGGACCTGCGCCTCCTGTGTGGCAGAAGGCGAGGAGGGGATGGCGGGGCCATGCTGGTGGCCCGTGACTACTCCTTCAACAGTCCCAGCTTCCTCAGAGCCTCCCTTCTGTGCTCATCAGGGACGCCTTTGGGGGAGATCTTGACACTGACACAGGGGGGTCGGGGCAACTTCTCACGGCTTTGTCCTTGGTAGGGCAGGCGCTTCGTGCTCTGATCCTGCTCCAGGTCAGCCAACTTGCCCACCTGGATCCCAGCAAAGTCCTTCCCCATGCCCAAGGAGGCAGGCCGGGGCCTCGAGTTACGCAAGACATTGGGAGACATCTTGTCCAAGAAGGAGCCCTTGCCCAGAGAGGTGCTGGTTTTGGGGCTGGGATCTTTCTCGGCCGAGAGGTAGCTGCTCAGCCCCACTCCCGAACGCTCCAGAGTGTTGGACTTGAAGTTCATCTGTCTCACGCCGGGGATGTTGCTCTCCTGGAGACTCAGCCCTGAGTCTGGCTTTGGCTGCGTCAGGGGACCACCTGCCCTAGGGCCCTTTGGGATGGGAATTGGCATGGATTTGGCAGCCGGAGACTTGCCTGGAGTGGACTCCTGGGAAGGAATCAAACCCTTGCCTGGAGAACGACCCTGAGCTGGAGTTGGAGCCTGAGCCTTCGCTGGAGAAGGTCCCTGAGTCGGAGCGGGAGCCGGAGTCTTCCCTCCAGCAGGCGCAGCGGCTGTGCCCTGAGCGGGCCACGGCGGCTGAGCCAGAGCTGGAGCTGGGAAGGGGGCCTGGGCATGGGTCTCCTTGAGCCGGGTGGAGCTGGTGCGTTTACTTAAGTGGGGGCCAGGCTCTTCCTGGTCCTGGGGTAGCCCAAGCTTCTCCAGGGCCTCTCGGCGCGCCTTCTTCTGTTCCTGCAGCGAGGAGGAGGCCGGGCAGGCATCTCCGGGGGTGGCCTCAGAGTGCCGAGACAACCAGCTGTGGGGCTCACTGTGAAAACTGCTTCGACTGCTCTTGAGGACGATATTGGGTGGCAGCTTCCTGGGCTTAGGAGCTGTGAAGGGAGCTGGCCGGGAGCC
This sequence comes from Hyaena hyaena, assembly GCF_003009895.1. Classification (NCBI taxonomy): domain Eukaryota; kingdom Metazoa; phylum Chordata; class Mammalia; order Carnivora; family Hyaenidae; genus Hyaena; species Hyaena hyaena. The sequence goes on along the minus strand of NW_024081060.1, from coordinate 114,662 downwards.
AGTGTCCCCCCCGGATGGGATGGAAGCATCTTCGGCTCTCACACTCTGAGACGATGTGGCGGAAGAAGGCTGAAGCTGCTCTGGTGCCCCTGTTGGGCCTTTCTCAGTGGCTTTTTGGGACATGGCCTCCAAGGAAGTCTCCTTTCTCTCCAGGAGGCTGGGTGACTGATGAAGCCGGAGCGTATGGCTCTGCGGCCCTGGCCCCGTGGGCAGGTCACCTTCCCCACGCTGCTCTGGCTGGGCGTCCCGAAAGGCCTCTGGTGGAGGGATGGGTACTGGGTCCAACTCAGGGGCAGGCGTCGGGGGGCCAGCCAGAGTCTGGCTGCACTCACCACTTTGGCCGGCCTGCTCTCTTTTGGGCTCTGGGTCAGCCCCCTCAGGTTCCCCCGGGATGTGGCTACTGGTCTGAGTGGTGCCTTCCCCAAGGTCCTGCTTCCTGCCGATGTGGATATTTCTGGGGAGGCTATGCGAGCCAGACCTGAGGCCCAGGCCTTGGGGCTCAGGCAGATGGGGTGAGCTGGACTGAGTTCCCCTCCTTGGCTCCGGTCCTTGCGGAATGATCTTCTCCCCTGGATATCCTGTGAGGGCCCCGGAGGACAGGCAAAGAAGAGTGGACAGAGGTGAGAACCCTGCTGCCCAGGGCAAAGCAAATACCTCCTGAACTCTGATCTCCACTTAGCAATGGGTTTTGGTTTTTGTTGATTCTTTGTCTTAAAGGAGCCGCCCTGTTGCCTGGATATTCAGACTGACAGATCACTACGAGCAGACTCGCTTCAACCTAGGGTTATTTTTCCATGATGGCTGGGGAAAGAGCAGCCTCATGTAACTCCATGTCCTTGACTCGGGCTCTTCCTAAGCTTCTACAGAAGCACCAGGGTTGGGGAGAGATTCCCTCTAGCTATCTCTGGGCTCCCAAGTAACTGAGTCCAGTGGCAGCATTGAACATGAATACCATGAACAGCAGATTTGCTCTTGATTTGACCAGACTTCTGCCTTCTTCCACCTTCACTTCCTGTAGACACCTGAATGATTCTGGAATGACCACAGATGTCCCCACACCAGAGAGTGACATGGGCTCTTTCCTTCCAGCAAGCTAGGCAGGTGCATCAGGCCCACGGGCCGAGGAATCAGTCTGAGGAAGCAATGAAGCCTTTGTCCCCATTTACTGCTGTATCTCCATGGAGGTTCTAACACATTGTCAGTAAATATTTGCTACGTGAATAAATAAAGGATTGTAGTCCTGATAGCAGTGGGGCTATCTTCAGGAGTAAAGTGCCCCCCTCACCCTGGGACACATGGCCCCACCCTCACGGCCACACTCATGTGCTATCCTGTCCCCCTTCTGCTGAGCCTCAATACCACTGGCTTTCCACCCTGTCTCACAAGAGCCTTGAGGTGCCACCCACTGAAGTTAAGGGGGCCCTTCCCTTTTATCTCTTGCAGCCTCATCCTCCTGGGTCATCCAGATTAGCTCTCCAGACACACTTTGTGTCCCCAGAGCAACCATCCACCCCTCCCAGATCCCCTCCCATGGACCTCTGCGGTCATGTCTCTTCCAAATTTCTCTGAGAGAGAGAACTGGAGCTAGTTAAACGTTTTCCCTCCCAAGCCTCTGATACTTCAGAGAAAGACAGAGGAAGCTGGCTTGTCCACAGTCTCTCCTCCTCTCCAGGACAAGGCTTTATTCTGGACAGGGGTGTGGAGCAGAGTGCTGTTGTTCCTTCTGCCTATGACCCTCAGAGCAGAGGGCAAACAGGGTTCAAAGCAGTCACAAGAATGTCCTGGCTTTCTGGGTTTGCTAGCAGTGCCACCCCAGATGGTCTCTCTTACCCTGGGGAGCAGGCTGGATTATGGGCCGTGCTCGGGGGCCGCGGGGGGCCGCGTCTTGCTCAGACTCGTCAGTGGACAGTCCACTGTCAGCTTCAGCATCCAGCGAGCCGATGGTCTCCTCCAGGAAGAGCAGACACTCCTTCTCTTCAGCGGACAGGAAGTCGTAGCTGCTGTCACTCTGGAATGAGGCGTGGAGGACAGAGAGGGAGAGAGGGAGCTGTGAGAGGGAGCTCCCCAGAAACTGGTGGGGCTGAGAACCACCCTGTGTCTGGAAGGAATGCTGAAGGGCTGGAAACCTCTCCACGAGGGGACTCCGCAAACTTGCGGGAGTTGTCTGTCTCCTGAGAAACCGCAGGCACCGGATGGGGCGGAGACTGGCGGCTGTGGACCCACTAGCACCTAGTGCTGGACAGGCCGATGGCAATTGGCCTCTTTTGCTCAGTCCTGGGTGGAATGTTTAGGGGAACAGATCAGAAGCAGGCCCTGGTTCTAACTCCAGGTCCTCTGTGTGACCTGTATCAAGCATATCCCTCTAAGTGTCTCCGATTTAGCTCTGAATTATATGGGCAACCTAATGATTTGACCTTAAACTTGAATGGTATTGTTTTTAACTTTTCGAAGTATTTTTGCACACTTGATCTGGTATGTCAAGGACAGTACGAGGACAAACAAGAAATGCAGCCAACCACTGGCTATCAGGCCAATGGGAACAGTGGTATGACTAGCCACAGATAAACTTACTAAAATATTTTACACTTGACTTTGAAATGCATTCCATACAGGATTTTTTTTTCTTTTGTGTATTTACTTTCTTGATGGCATGTGGCTCTGGCTAACATTCAAATAAGTGTGCATTTCTTAAGCAAATATTAACTTGAGGGGGGTAGGGTGGAGAAACTGGATGGGTATGGGAGGAGGGGAAAGCAACTTAGTGTGAAATATCAAGTAGATATTCAAGTATAAATAAATAATTGTCATGATGAAAAAGCACATAGGGGTATTCAGGGAAAAGTGTCACGGCCATTTGAAATGGTTACTGCCCAGGGTCAGCAAGGCCAGGAAGATCTATAGAATAGTTGCTGTCTCAAGTTGCAGGTTGAAGGGAAAACCAAAAGGCCAAGTGGAGATGCAAGAAATTTGGCTTGGGTTCCCTCTTGGCATCTATCTCACTCCTCTTCCTAGTATTTGAGATACTTTAGAGTTATATATTCTCCAGACCCACTCAGATGGCCAGGAAAGATTTGAGATGGCCCTAAATATATCCTAGGAGATGGTTGTTGGAATAACCTCTCTCCCCACCCCACCCCCAGTTCCGCTGACTCCTTAAAGGGCCATCTGTCAGGCCGACTTGTCAAAGGAAGCCCCAAATATAGCCCGTGGAAGCCCTGAAGCCAATTCCGGGTGTTCCCTGAACAAAATCTTCCCTATGGACCTCTTCTTCCTAAAATAGCCTTGCAAAAGATAAACCAACTGAATTTCTCCTTTGTGGAGGATTCAAGTTCCTTGAAGAACTTTAATCCGTGCCACATTCTGTGTCCAGTAGTATGTAACCGCTCATATTGGCTTCAGCCTAACAGAAACAGAAAGACAGCTCTGTGGTCCCATCATCTTGGGTCAACAAGAAATTATATACAGATTGTCTGCACTTTGGATTGTGTGTGTGTGTGTGTGTGTGTGTGTGTGTGCATGCGCTGCTTTCTGTACTCCGTTTTTACATATCAAAACTCACTGGCTATATTAAAAGTCCTTGACATTTGGTAGAGATCCTCATAATCCTTAAAATTTTTAAGTACCTCTATAGGATATAGAGCAATAGAGTATAAATTCTCAAGGGTTATTAGGTATGCGATTGAACACCAATTGCAAAGGAATGTTTACATTTGGACATAGGACAGATGTACTCTTTCACACCAGCCTTATAACAACTGAGACTTCAATTCATTCCCAGAAAAATTAGGATTGGTTACATGCCACTTACAAACAGTTAAACACAATGACTGGAAGATTTTGAATCTATACTCGTAGATAAAGCTATTTCTTTTCTATATAGAGGCTGGTGCTGAGTGTTTTGTGTTTTATACATATCTCATTCACTCCCCTCAAGAATTCGGTGTTTACGTTATATCCTACCTTAAAATGGAGGAGACTGAAGCTTACAGAAATTCAATAATTTGCCCAAGGCCATAGAGCTTATAGATAGAGAACTCAGATCGGCTTAGCTCCAGAACCCAGGCTCCTAATTACTCTCTTCTCTGTGATCTTTGTAGAAGATTGAAGGCACCCTGTTGGCTGCAGGAGGCTTCAGGAATGTGAGGGCCATGGTGATCTACCATCTGGTTTCCACCAGGACCTCAGGTCACTGGCCCTCCCTCTTACCTCAACTTAGCCCCCAGTGAATGAAAGCTGGGAGCAAGTCTCATCTGTCCTATTGCTCTTTGGGACTGTCCCACCCTTTCTCTAGAGAACCTGGGTGACTCAAAGGCAGAAATACCAACTGGTATGATTCACTCTCTGACAAGGAAGATGAAAGCGAAGGAGCAGCCAGGCTGGTGGTGGGCAGGGCAGGGAGGGGCGGGAGGAGCGGGCAGACAGAAGCAGGGGGCAGGCTGCAGGACAAGAGAGTACGTACAGATCCAGAGCGGGTGGACACGGTGCTCATGATGCTGTCGCGGCTGCTGACGCGGGTCACAGGTTCCGAGCCAGGCCCCTCTGGCCACAGCTCGCTCCTGGGCATCGCCTGAAGCAAGGTGCAGGGGCGGTGAAAGGGGCTCCCAGAGGGGAAGTGAAGGGAAGTGAAGAGTGTCCCAAGCCGGCCTGAAAAGAGAAGAATCAAAGCCACGTGTGAGCTGAGCTGAGGCTCTCCGGGGAGGCTCTGCCCAGGCCCTGGAGCAGCGTGGAGGCAGGGACACCAAAGAAGCAGAGAGCTGGAAGGGGCCATGCACGGCCGTTCCCCACGCCCCCCGGCCTGCGTGGAAGGGCACAGAAGCGGGCTCACACACATGCAGGAGGAAGGACTCAGGGGGTGCAGAAGCAGTCTAGTCAGAGAGGGAATTTCATACTTTTCTTAGCCGCTTGTTTCTCTGAATCAGGGAGCTTAGCCTACATTTCCATGACTACAATCAATAGGAAGGGGTTAATAGTGTGGGTTCTGGAGGAAGTCAGATCTGGATTCAAACCCCGCTTGCATTTACAGTTATGTGACTTGGGGCAAATTACTCTTTGACTCCGTTTTTCTCAGTAAGTAGGGTTAATGTAAGGATTAAATGAGAACGGTTTGCACAGCTTAGTTGGAAGTAAATACTCAATGAATAAATGACTGCTTCTGTTCTTGTAATAAGAAAAAGACAAGTTCCTTCGAGGATCAAGGTAAACTCACCTAAGGGAACAAGAGTTTAGAAAAGAAGGGTTTGGGTTACATGGAAGAGAAGGAACAGGGCCCTTGAGAGCACCAACCACACAGGGTTGTCACGAACACATGCTGAAATGCTCCATGTAAAACACTCTGCAGTAACTGTTTGCTGCTATCATAGCCAATATCATCAACATCCTCACGACAGCCCCCTCCCCACCACCAGAGCCACCCTCATCTCCCTAGTCTGGGAGCCTCACCATAATTCACAGAGATTGACACAAACCCAGTTTCCCTCTTGTATACCACCCACTCCGAGGCTCCACTTATTTCCAGCAAGGTCCCCTAACCTTTGTCATATGAACAAGAGAAATGTCCTGCATAGCTTCCACCCGACTCCAACTTGTAGGGAAAAAGAGTTTCAAGTTCATTGTGCCAATAGTAATAGCAAAGGAAGGAGATACCATCTTCTTTGCGAAAATGCCAAGATCTGGAAAGGCCAGAGGTGACTCTCCTATGTTGAAATAAAATTCTGGAAGAATTAAGTTTAAAAGCCAGTTCCAAGTTCAAATAGGGAGTTTGGGGAGAGCTAGGATTAGGATCCAGTTTGATTCTGAATCTATATTATTCCTCTGACACCATGATATATTTTCTATTACCTTTCCTACACCCCGGCCCCCATACTAAGTAAAATGTCCTAGAAAAAAATATGTTCTATTTGAGAACTTGGGACCTGGGGTTGGGATTCCAGGGAGGTTGTCTCTTTGGCTTCTGCCAATAACTTCTTCCACTGCCAAGTCAGGTTTGGGCTATGCTGGGTGAGTCAGCTTGCCAATCCTGTAGACCTGACCAGTGCAAGGCTGCTTTGGGTGGGTGGGTGGGGGGGGGGTGTCTGCAAGTGGGGCAGGTAGGGAGGAGCAGGACAATGGGGAAAGAAGAGGGAAAAATCCCAATGAGCCAGACACATGGAGTTCATAAGGGTCCAGAACCTCTCAGGAGATAGGGACAGGACCAGAAGGGACAGATACACCAAAGAATCCCAGTGACAAATCAGCACTGGGTAAGATAGCTCTTAAGTCTTCTTCATGAGGTTTCTTTCCCAACATCCAGAACCCCAAAGAAACAGAAACATGAAAAGTCACGTGGATGAAGATCAGTCTCCTCAACTATCCATTCCATTCATGACAGGTTAGATTCATAAGGTACCAACTCATCCCTAACATTCTGTAGGGCTGAGGCCATGACAGCAAAAGAGATCCATTTCTCATAAGCTTAGGCACACAGTAGGCACTCAAAAAATCCTGGATGAATAAACTTGTCATCTGTTCTAGTATCTATTGAGTTGAGCTGTTGGAAGACCTCTTTTTTGTTGTTGTTGTTTTTACTCTATTATTATAAACTCTTAAGTATTTTATTTCCCTGAGAATATACAACTCAGTGGAATTTGGGCAATGCCTTCAACTAAGCTAACAGTCATGAGCCCCTAACAGGGATGGGGAAGCAAAGCTTTATAAGACAAAGGCATTGCTTCCAAGCAGTCAGTGTCAATCTAAGGGTCTAGTTTTTGGCTCCAGTTTTCTTATCAAAATTGGGGCAATAAATATTAGTATGTATTGATCACTGTAGTTAATATAATACTCTGTGCATGGGTGACCGGATGATGCCTCTTCCTTTCAAGGAAGTACTCTTCCAACTTTATGATGGACTGCTAGCCTCTCCCTCCTCCCAGGGCAACCCATCACACTTTCATTTTGGAACTAAGGATAGCCTAAAGTAGCTGGGAGAGAGAGAAGCACTGCTTAAAAAAAAAACAAAAAACAAAAAACCCAAAACATAGCATGGTCTAGCTTACACTTTCAGTTATGCTAATTAGATCTTCAAAATAGCCTGATAACTTAGATGAGATGCGATATTTACTTTGACAGATGAGAAATCTGGGGCTCTTTCTACTTGCACTTCCTAAGGGAAGTAGCGAATGACCTATAACTGCATATACAGGGCAGCCTGTGGATCCCCGCTGCTCCAGAAGGCATCTCAGAGATGCAAGAGGGCCGCGTTGTACCTAAAGAAGGGTCACTGGTTACCCCTGACCGAACACTAAAAGCCCTAAGATCACCTTTCTCCTTTTACTTCATACCTTAAACCCTCTAAATTATCTGGTTCAGCTTTATGCTGCCAGGCCAGCTTTTTGCCCCAACAACAGACATTTCCAGAGTAAACAAATGCCACCAAACGCCACTGAAGATCATGTCATCAGGCACTACATAATCACTGCCGAGGTGAATCTGAGCCTGAGACCAAAGTCAGATGAGTGCTTGCATCTCGGCTCCCCACCCAGTTTTCTGATCCGAAGAATATGAACCTGAAGAGTCTTCTCTTCTTCCAGCCTCCCACTCTCTCTTACCACTCTGGCTTGACCTGGAGGCTGTGTTTCTATCCATCAACTTTACAACCTTGAAACTTGGGGGCTACTTCAGGGCAGCCATCGAAACTTGAAGTATTTTGACCTGATAAGAAGTCTGAGAAACAAGCAAAACGCTCAAGGTGAGAGTTTGGTTTCTTTTCACCCTTGACCTCTTTGGGGGATCTGAGTGGAGGAGGAAATGGGTGAAGACATATGCACAGCCTATAGCCAGGGCCACCCAAACAAAAGCACGTTAAATATTAACTGCTCCACTGAAGCCAGCCAAGTTTTGGAGGAAAGTAAATAAATAGTATTTGGAGTCCTGGCATGGGGCAGGGGCAGGGCTCCAGCCCCATTCCTGTTTGGCTTCTCTGTACCTCCTAAAGTATTTTTTTTTTAATTTCTGAGAGAGAGAGAGAGAGAGACAGTGTGAGCAGCGGAGGGGCAGAGAGAGAGAGGGAGACACAGAATCTGAAACAGGCTCCAGGCGCTGAGCTAGCTGTCAGCACAGAGCCCGACGTGGGGCTTGAACCCATGAACCATGAGATCATGACCTGAGCTGAAGTCAGCTGCCCAACTGACTGAGCCACCAGGTGCACCCTCTGTACCTTCTAAACAGACCCAATGCCCCCTTGTCACCATCCTCCCATGAGCCCACATCCTATATCCTCCAAGAGCTCAACCTATCTCCCCACTAGTCAAAGAGACTTCCTATTTCTCTCAGACGAAGTATCTCTCCTTTTTGCTGACTATCCAGAAGTACGCCTCGGGCTGAGGAACATCCTAAGTAAAACACCAGGAATACTAATAAAGGTTGCCCTGTGTGTATGTCCTTCTCCATGAGCACATGGGCAAGTTTCTGGGTGTGTTTAGTCAACGTTAGAATCTCCTGTTTCACAGGTGGGTTTCAGGAAAAGGTGGCTAGAAATATCTTCTGCACAGAAGAGCTCTGTTTGACACTTACAGGCTGTCTTATCCTGACAAGTTCACCACGTGCAACAGCCCTCAGTCAGTGAGTTTGGTGGGCTGATTCTGTGGTGTGGGCTAAGCTAAAACCTAAAGCGCCAATTGCCAGGACTGGAAACGCAATATATTTGCTCAGGGCTTGTATGTGCCAGGCCCGGGAGCCTGGTGCAGGGGTCTTCCCACTTCGCTCTTTGCTGCAGCAAGAGGAAAAGAGGCAAAGCTAGGGACCCAAATGCCTCCCTTCCCCAAGGTGGATAATGGAGAGCTGACTTGCTACCCTGAACCGACTTCTACATCCAGCTTCCCTGTGCAGGTGAGCCTGCCACCCAGACTGTCAACTGGGGCACCTGAAGGAGGACAAAGCAAAGCCACCACGAGCCTGAGCTGCACTGAGAACTCCTACCAGACCCGAGGTACTACCGTGAAATATTAATGTGGGTGAGGCCCTGGCACAGCGGGTGAGGAGCTTTTTGTCTGCCAGTCTCTGTGTCTAATAGTAGGCAAAGTCAGAAAATTGAGTTGAATCCAAAGAAACTCACTTTTGCAACCAGATTATGCGTGGGTTTTCCAAAGGTAAACTGGTATCTGAGGTAGAATTTTCCCAGCCTCACATCCCCTTACAACCAAGCACAGCTCACACCTGACATGTCCACAGAGCGCTCCATTATCACACTACCATTATTGAACACACACACAGCACCCTTTATTTAAATATAGACATTGAGTTGATACAACCATGGGCAAATTTCCTGTTATAAATGCAACGGAGAAATCATGGCACTTTTCTCCCCTCAATGATCCCCCGTTTTGACTGCCTGGGCTCCCAACTATTCCTTTCCAAAATCACAGCTCAATTTCAATTGCTCAGAGATGGAAATGTCCAACACGAACCCATTTTGTTTTCTTGTTGTCTGCAAAATATGCTTATCCAACCTAAATAGGCAGATGAGAAAAAAAAATGCATCCCAGCCCTGAATGCATCCCAGCCCTGTTCTCCACTGAAACATTCCAATCGTCAGAGCTACCAGCCTGCTCTGATTGGCAGAGTGGGCTCAGAGAGTTCAGGAACAGAGAGGACAGCCCCCTAGCTGGGGTATACAGGGCTGCCCACATCCTGTGGCCCTGATTTCCCAGGAAGCACCCCTTCTTGCTGCAGAATAAGCAATAGTAGGTTAGTGATTAACTAACTCACCTTTACTGGATGAGGGGCTGAAGAGAAGAAAGAAATACCCTTTTATTTCAAAGGGCAGAGGCAGAGACAGAGACTGCTTCCCCTGCCTTCCACTGTTTTCTTCTTTTGACCTCCTCCAGTCTTACCTGGACAGGTAAATGCTTCATCAGTGCTGCCCCACCCCACCCTGCCACTGACTCACAGCCAATCCCAGCCTTCCCTCCCTACTTCTCATTCCAGCTGTTTCGGTAGGGAGGGCGTGGGAGGGGGAATGGGAGGGGCGGGGCCCGCTTTCACGTAGCCAATCACCTCTTGCCCTCCCCTTCCCGGGTTAGAGCCAATAACGAGCCCTTAAACAAAAAAAAGAAAGAAAGAAAGAAAAAGAAATAGGAGGGCTGGAAGGAGAAGACTCCTTTGGGCTGACCCTGGAAGAGGAGAGTTGGCCAGGAGGGAGTAGGCAAAAGACACTATTTTAAAATTTCACTATAAAGAATCACAGACAGGCGGTTTGCTTTTCTGTGTCTGTTTGAAACTTGGTTTTCCATCTAAAGCTTCCTTCCTTCACTTGCGGGGTAAGTATTCCCCCGAATTCTCCAAGTTAAGATCCATTGTGGCCCGTTTTGTTAGTAGCTTTTCTAGCTGTTCACAAGCACTTTTGCCCTCAAGCCTTTTCCTAGCAGCACTTACTACTAGCACCTCTGCTCAGGACTGCTGGAAAAAGTGTCTAAGCGTAGGGGTGCTGGAGCTGAGACACCCTTGCCCCCCTGCTTGGCAATGACCTTCTTGGCCTCATTTATTTCTGGGGGGCTGAAACCATTTTCTCCCCCAAGGGGATCCCTGTCCTGAGGAAAAAAGTGACTGGACGGCCTGGAAGGAGGGAACATGTGTGCTGTCATCTGGGTCTCTGAGCTCCTCTTGCTGTGCATGGAAGGTGGCAATGAATATTAAGAAATAAAAACAAAACAAGCTACCAACCAGCTTAGCAACCTGTCTCCTTCCATAGGCAGATTCTTTGCATCTGCTGTTAAAACAACCTGAAGAGAGTAGGGAGACAGGAGTAGATGGAAGAAATCACTGCTTTCAGGAAAACACTTCCCTCCAGGTAGGGAGGCCAAGTTTACCAGAAAGGACTTTTGCCTGGAAGCTGGTTTTTCCTGGATATAGGCTATCCTTGATGCCAAAAGGGCTGGGAGAAAAATTAAAATCACTGCACAGAATGATCGCCAACATTTATTGAGCTCTTGCTATTTACTAGGGATTATGCGGTACTAAGCATGTTCATGCATTTACTCCATGTAGTCTTTATTTTAACTTCAACAAGTAGGTGCTATTAACATCCAAATTTTACAGGGAGGTTAAATAACTTGCACAAGATCATGTAGCCAGGAAGTAGCAGAGCAGGGATTTCAGTTCAGGCAGTATGATGCCAAGCTTGCCATGCATCAGTATGATGCCAGTCAGCCTCCATTTTGGAGAAATTCCCAGGTAGGAAACATGAAATACAGAGATAATTTGCAGGCCTATTTCTAACAATTAGATGAAAGCTTTCCCATCTCATTTGTCTTGTAGCTATTCTATCTTTATTAACAAGATGACACATAGCTTTCGTCTTTTCTCTTCTTGTGATCATGGTTGGGTAGGAAGTAAGAAGTACAACGATCCTGGGGCCAAGACAGAGAGAAATGGGACAGGATGAGTTGAGGAGGAAGGAGGACCGAGGAGGCCTGGGAGAACCAAGTATCCTATCAGCGGCATATGGAGAAGGAGCTGACTGAGCATTTAAGGGTGATGACCTCCCTTTGTGGTGTATCACGTACACATGTATGATGTCACAGTAGTAACAAAACAGGAAAGGCACCTCCACGTCAGGGGTTCAGTGCAACTAAAGTCACACCCACGGATGGGATCACTGAAGTTGATCCAGCTTCATAGGTGTGTGATTTGAACATTGGCTAGAAAAATGAATTTGACTTATGAGCATTAACGTCAAAGATGAGAGCAGGCACCATTTTGCTTGTGAACACAGTTTTTCAGTTTATAATAAAATTAGTATAATTAGGAAGGACTCAGCTTTTCCCAGGTAGAAGTAGGAACGTAAACAAAATGATCATTCTTTTCCTCTCTTTCCTTTTAGACATGTCTTATTGAAAATTATGACATATTTCAGAGACGCTCGCATGACCAACACCACTGTACCAACACCCAGTTTAAGAAATAGAATGTTATAGTTGAAGTTACTTATAGATTTTGCCCCTCTCTTCCCTCCTACCTCCTCAAAACACACATATGCCCCTGCTAAAATGAACCACTGTCCTGAATTTGGTGTTCTTCATTCTCTCTATGTTTAAATGTTTTACCCTGGAATCTTTTTTGCTTTACTTTCTTTGGTTTTGCTTGGAAAAATATCAAGTCTCTAAAGGTTCCCGGGGGGTTGAAAGGAGTCCTGGACTAGGGGAAAGAGGGTCCTTCCAAAAACAGAAACACTTGAAAGACTAAGGCTATGTAGTTGATGTAGGTCATCATTTGAGGAGGAAAGTGTGTAGTTTTTGTTGAAAACCAATTGAATTCCTGTTTGATGACCTGACTCTGTGAAATCTAATTACAGTCCAGTTCACCTGACTCATCCATGTCTTTCCTCCTTCTCCATCCTATATGCTGTTGTGGTGTGTTCATCTTCTTGACTGATAAAGGCTAGTTTATGGTTTCCTTTCTCAGTACAACTTCCTATTGAGGCATCTCATTTCCCCTAGACAAGTGCATTTTTCCTACACACACGCGCACGCGCGCACACACACACACACTAATTCAAAACCGAAAGTTACCACAGTCATTGGTAAATCTTTCCTCTTTGGGCCCCTTATAAAGTTGAACTCTGCAAAATAGCTGTAGACATCCATTCTAACCATTCATGATACTTATTCATTCACATTATAGTCACATCCTGTCAGTGTCTTCCATTTCCTCTCCAAAGGAAAACCGAAGTTACTTTGGACATGTATTACCACCATCCTTAAGAAACACAGGGTGCTCACTATGTTCATGGTATTGAAGTCCCTGAGTGCTTTTCCAACATATCAGGGAGAGGGAAGGCTTTACTCCCCGAGTAGTAGCAAGAGTTTGCTTTAAAGAGAAGACAGCGGGGAAGGGTTCTGATGAGAGTGATTATAATTTGGCTATAAGCCATGGAATTGATAGGCCATATTAAGACATCAAATAGATCACCCAGTTCTCACCAAAGTGGTATTAGTGTTAAGCCTAAAATGATTAGAGGGGAACTAAAGGGTGTAATTAAGTAAGTGGGTCTGGATGAAGAAATTCTGAAATGAATCATTAAGTAATACTTAGGGGTAGAGATTTTTTTTTCTTTTTTCTTTTTTGAGATCAGTGTCTCTTTGGCCCACCTACCATGGAAATTAGGAGGACTTGGCCGTCCTTTTCCTTCCAGTGCTAATGAAAGTTTGAGGGCTGAACTCATCTCTTAGGATCAGAGAGTACTGTAAGTTATGTCAAATCTTAACATGTTCAGAATGGAGCTCATCTTGACCCCCCCCCCCCAACATATTCTGTCTCCCCTTTCCTCAGGCCAGCTAATTGCATCACGGTGCCTATTCTCACCCAGCATCCATGCTTCATAGCAATCCTCCCTGTCTCCTGTGAGATCATTGCATCACTCTCTCCTCTCTTTTTGGCTTCAGGGATGCACTAATCGTAGGGTCGTGGGCCACTGAGGATGTGAAGAGACGACAGGAAGGTTTTGTTTCACATCTTCCATTTTTTAGGTGGGTTTATAGATTATGTGGGTTGTTGATCCTCTCAATTCTTGGGTGCATGTTCATAGCACTTCAGGATTAAATTCGAAGTCCCTGTGTGACATAGAAAGACCTTCATGAGCGGGCCCTATCTGCTTCTCCTTTCACATCGCCATCCATATTGTTTATTACAGTCACATCTAATATTTCTGAAACTGCCATGCATTCATGCTTCTGAGCCTTTTGCACATGCTGTACTCTCTGCTTGGATCCATTCCCATGATGTCCTCCAGGCTTAGTCTTATCCTCCCTTCAAGATTCAACTCAAGTACCACCTTCCTTTGGAATGGGATGTTAGGTGATGCTTCACTGTAATCTCCTGACTCAGCACACACATCTCTGAATTGAACCCATTAGGATGTACCTGTCCTCTTTCTCTCCCTGCAAACTGAATTCATGAAGAACATCGAATATTTCTGTGTGTAACTCTATTGTCTTATAGTAGTTATGCCAAAACTGATGATCAACTTTTTGGCAACTGAAGTGCTTTACTTAAGAAAATTGCCCTAAAAACTTCTTGTTTGGAGATCGTGTTGATGGATTATTCATCTATTGCCATGATTTTGCTTATTTTTTTTCTAAATCTTGTCTTTTGATGTCGTGTTACACTGTGCCTTCCTGTTCCCATCACATTTACAAATCTGCTTTCCTTTGTACCCATTTTCTTCTTCTCTTTTGGTACAACAAAGAAAATGTTTTCCCAGTAACCCCCCACCATCCACGTATGCTCTGGATCTCATTTCACAGACTGTCTACCTTTGCAATCCTCTCTCTTACATCATCTTTTTGACCTTTCTACTAAAATAATGGCTCATGAGCATTCAAATATATGACACTTAAGTGTAATGTGTCTGGAGCCAAAATGTCTGATATGTACTCTGCTTCTTCATGTAAATAAATGCTATTGACAGGTGGTCTCCAAGATATGCTAGGTTTACTTTTCCATTTCTGTTTATCTTTTTTTGTCCATCTACTCTTGCCCACTATGTAAATCTCCTCTCAATACTTTCAAATGCATTAGAATACCATCACTTTCATCCTGGAGAAACATTTTCCAGAGCATTCTGATTTGCTTCCATCTGGATATGTTGTTATCTAGTCTGTTACATGGCTGTCATTTTCATATGTGTCTCCATCACCTTACTGGGAAAAGTCCTTTCACCTCTTTCTCTTGTTGGATTACCTGGATCTCACATCTTTCTCTTTCCTGAGTTAGCTCTCTCAGTTTGACAAAACATTCTCTAGTAGTTTCCCAAGACAGAGTGTATAAGTTGCATACTACATGTCTGAGTATTGATATTCTAGCCTCTCATTTGATTGTTTGTCGGGATATAGAATTTTAGATCAGTATCTGCTAGATTTCAGTGCTGCTGTTGCAAAGCCCAAAGTATCTGTGATTCTAAATTTAAGGCTCTCTCTTTGTTTCCAGTATTCTGAATTTTCATAATGATGTGAGTTGGAGTGAATCTATATTCTGGGTACTGAGTCATTCCAATCTGGAAACTCATGATGTTCAGTTCTGGGGTATTTTCTTGATTTAGTTCTGTGATGAATTCCTACCATCCACTTCCTTTCTCTCTCTCTCTCTCTCTCTCTCTCTCTCTCTCTGTTGTTTCTTTTTGGAACCTATATTATTTGGATGTTATTGGATCCCCCTCTGGACCTCAACCTCTCTGTTTTATTTGCTACTGAGAGATTTCTTAAAATTTATCTACAACTTTCTATTGCATTTTCTTTTTGCTATTGTATTTTTAACTTCCAAGAATTAGTGTTTGTTCTCTGAATTTTTATTACATTTCTTCCAGTTTCATTGATGCAGAATCTTATTACTTTAAGAAACTATATATATTTATAAGAACATATATAAATATAAGTGTTTTTCTGCTTCTATAGTCTGTTTTCTCCAAGTTACTTTTCCCCCCCCTTATTTGTTTTGGCTTTTGTGTTTCTTATTAAATAATATTTTCAGATGTCTGATGATTCTTGGCTGTCTACTCAAATTCCAGAATTTGTCAACAAAAATCTAACTTTGGAGGCATGACTGTGGTTGGTTGACTGTGGACTCTGCCACAGACTAATCTCATAGGGCTATTCGGTTGGAAAATCTTTGATGCCAGTATCTTTAGTCTTTTTTTAAAAAAAAAATTTTTAATGTTTTATTTATTTTTGAGAGGGAGAGAGACAGCGTGAGCAGGGGAAGTTCAGAGAGAGAGGGAGACACAGAATCTGAAGACAGGCTCCAGGCTCTGAGCTAGCTGCCAGCACAGAGCCCGATGCAGGGCTCAAACCCACAAACCGTGAGATCATGACCTGAGCCGAAGTGGGACGCTCAACCAACTGAGCCACCCAGGCGCCCCTCTTTAGTCTTTTCTGATGGCCTTATTGAAATTCTCAGAGAAGATCCCTCAGAGAAGAGTTTTCCAAAATCCTCCTTGAAGGGCATAGGTCTGGCAGCTGGCATTCTTAGAGCCTATAGCAGAGGGAGGTTGTTGCTGTCAGCATTTAGAACATAAAAACACTTCATCCCCTTAGTTTTAGTACAGAGACCCTATTTTACCCTCTCCTGAGAGGGGATATAGCAAGCTCTTAGTTGCTCTGAGTGGGAGAGAAGATCTGAGAGGTCTTACTGTTTCTTAACCAGACTCTTCACCCACCTTCCTGATTGTTTTTTCTGCCCCTGTTTCCAGGTGTACTAATGCCACCAATTCTCGAATTCTTAGGTGGGGGGAGGACTCCATGGTAAAAATAGTTTCTGGCTTAGGATCAGCTTTTTCAAATCTGCTAGGTCAGTTACCAGTTACCCAACTGCTGGCTAGCTTCCAAAATTTTGTGCCATTGTTTACTCCACCATCTCTTTGTCCTTCAGACTTTATGCCTTTCAGTAAATCTTAATAATAGCTATCCATCTCAGAGTTACTGTTAAGATTATGTAAGCTACTACATGAAAAATGCTCACAACATTGTAAGCGTTCAACAAATGCTATTATAATTATTACCATCATCACTTAAATAGGTTACTGTGGTAGCCTCTTCCTAACTGGTCCTCCACTTCCATTCTTGCCGCCTTCAATCCATTCACCAAAGAGCGGCTAAAATAACTTGGAGAAGCAGAAATCTGATGCTTTCCTTAATAGGCTTTAATGTCCTATTAAAGTTATACATTGATTTCATACACTCATATGTTCATTCATTCAAGTATATAGTGAATGTCTGTGTCCACTACTTTGCTAGGTGCTGAGAATACAATGGTAATAGGGGAGAACTTGTCTCTGCCCCTGTGGACAAACTATTTGGGGACACGCATATAAAATGAACAAGCAAATAAAATGTGGCAAGTATGTATTCAGTGCTTAATATAGCTCAGAGAGGATGCAAATCTGGATCCTTGCTTGCTTCTAAAACTTCACCTCAAGTCCCATTTTTTTTCCTTTTTACCACACTATGGTCAGACTGGCCTGGAAAAGGTTTCATTGCCTCCTGCAGTATAAGGTTTGCAAATGCTTTACCCTCTACTTGGAATGCTCTTCTTACTCTTCAAATGGCTAACTCCTATTCATGCTTCAGGTTTCAAATAATCACTTTCTCAAAAAGACTTTCCCAGATTCACCACTTTTAGTTAGAATTTTCCTACCCCCATTATTCCCTTTATAGCACCTGTATTGCTATTTCTTTACAGCACTGTTTTTGACTTCCCCCTCCCTCCAAATACACCCAGCACCTAGGGCAGTTCCTGAAACTTAGGGTTCAAAAATACTTATTGAGTGAATGGCTGTCTATCCTTGTTAAATCCTAAGGTATTTGACAGCATACTTTGCAAGAAATAGAGGCTCAGTAAGGGCTTGTTAAATTAAACTGCTGAACAATTAATCGCAGATAAATTATGACTTTAGCTGCTTCTAGCCAAATCCAAGATCATTTTCTTGGTCTTCATTGTTATAGATTAAGAGTAAGAAAAATAAGGCTGGATTCTAAAGGATGGATCTAATGGGAAGGGTCACTTTGGCAGAAGGTTTACATAATTCAGTCTGTACCTTAGTTTTGTTGGTTTAAAAACTTCATGAGTTTTGCTATATAATATTCAAGCTCCAAGAGAAGTAATTTAAGACCATAAAATTCCAAAGAGAAAGACATCAACTCCAGTGCAAAAGTCATAGTAGAAAGAAGTTTGGAATTCTACTAGGTGTAACTTTCTATCCACAATTAGGATGAATAATTTTGTGAAATATTCCACATAACAGATTCTAAAATATATTCTTCTTCCATAAGGGACACATTTTCTACTTAATTCAATATGAATATCCAACAGCATTGAAATGAACTGTGCCAGGAATATTCATGGTCACTTGAAAAAGTGCTTTTTCCTTCTGGAAATTTTAAAATAAACATGGACAAAATTTTTTTTACTATCCTCTCACCATTGATGACAGAAAAAACATATTATTAAATCATTTGCTTCATATTTTATATTTCCAAGATTATTTCCCCTCCCCACTTTTTTTTTTTTTAAATACAAATTTTATAGTAGCTGTTTCTTGATTATTGTGTGAAAGATGTTGCTGAGGACTTCTATATCCGGTAATGCTGGACTAGGTCATTCAAACAAACCTCCTTGCTGAAGCAGTGGGGAGCTAAAAATATGGGTTTGAAGAATTGCCAAGCCAGGATCAGGATGAGGATAGAGGGCAGGTGTAGTACATCCAACATTTGGGACTTTCCCCCTGGAGACATCTCTCTATTCCAGAACAGGTGGCCAAGATACTAAGGGGGTGCTTTTGCCAGCTTCACACAAGCAAAGAATCAGAAATTGGAGCCCAGCATCCCCCCCATGGATGGGACCTAGTGTACCACCCTCACTGTGGGTTGGGAACTCAGAGCTGCACTGCAGGAGTGAGCATAACTCAACACCAGCCATGTTGGATTTACTGTTGTGATTCTATGAGCCAACGAAGGGATTATCAGGAATAATTCTGTCCATATTTTGTATTTAACTTCAGCATTGATGTTCAACTGAGTAAGCTTCAAACTTCAACCTCATATCTTTCAACCTATTGCAATTATTCAATTGCAAGGTTTTAGAACATGGCCAAGTCACTGTGACACATGCTCTGCTGTCTTAAGATTCACTAATGAAGCCCTTAAATTGAATAAATGCCATCAAGTAAGATCAGAAAACTCTTGTTGGCAACCAGAAGGAATTTTAGGACAGAAAGGCAGAGAAACAGTTGAGAGAGGCAGTCACTAAAGCAGAGAAAGGACTATTCATTCAGAACTTGTTCCTCATGAATTCTTGACCTTTTTTTTTTTTTTTTAAACTCACACAGAGGGAATTCCTAAGTTCAGTGAGCCTAAGGAAGTATGTTCATGATGCTCTGGCACTTGATTCCATCAGACAAATATCCTCAAAATCTATAAACATGGTAGAGACAAAGCAATCCAAGTTAGAACACATTTTTTAAATAGAAAAAATATTTGAGATGCTTGCTTTTCTATTCTTAACTTCCCGTTTTCAGCTTAGAGAGCTAATAAGCATAGTGTATGCTACTGCCAAATATGTAAGTCCTGCTTTGCAGGCTCTGGTGTGTTACTAAATTAGAGCACAAGTCACTCTTTCTAAACACTAATAGGACATTGCTTTTCCTCTAGGGAATAAGTTCTTTTTGTAAGTCCTCTAGGGAAGAAGTTCTTTTTCATGTAACTAACACTTCAAACAATTTCCAAGATGTTGGGGACCTAATGATTTATAGCTCTATTTCTCACAATGCAAGAGGCCAAATCACAATACTTGAACTTTAATGGTAAAGCATCCCTTTCCATTTGTATTAGGTTTTATGGTAAATTTTGCTTTGCAATATTCACTCCTTATAGGTCTGACTTCTTTCCTCTAGAGCCTTAGGAATAAATCTACATCTTTCACATAATACTTCCCTGAATTTGAAACTGTCATGTCACCCTGAGATCTCTCCTCTTGTCCAGATAAGGATCTCCAGGCCCTTCAGATATCACGTGACAGTTGTCAAACTTTAGTTTTTCCATAGGTTTTCCTTGGACCCTCATCCAAACCCCCAATGCAATGCAACTAAAGCCTTATACACAACACTATTGCTTCCTTTTTTCTAGATCTTAGAAAAACTAAACTATTAAAATGCAACTGTTTCTGTGGCCCAGTCACATTGCCCTGTTGGGATAGAATTAAAGTATTATGCTATTTCTTCATCAGATCAACTACAAAACCAGTTTTTGCCCATGCTGGACTCACATAATAGATTTAGAGTTTAGGGGCAGAGCTTCACATTTATGAATATTCAATCTCAGGGTTTTTCAGCCTGTTAAAGAGTTTTGAATGGTCATTCACTCTTAGTCTCTTCTGTAAACTTAGTAACTGTCTTTTTAAAACAATTTTTTAATGTTTTCTTTATTCTTGAGAGAGAGAGAGACAGCGTGAGCAGGGGAGGGTCAGATAGAGAGGAAGACACAGAATCTGAAACAGGCTCCAGGCTTTGAGCTAGCTGTCATCACAGAGCCTGATGCGGGGCTTGAACCCACGAACCATGAGATCATGACCTGAGCCAGAGTTGGCTGCCCAAACGACTGAGCCACCCAGGCACCCCATGTAAACTTAGTAACTGTCTTTAAGCAATGGATGAAAAGGGACTGCATGAGGCCAAGGACAGAGGACTGACATAAGCCATCAGAGGTCTCTGGAAGTTAATATGGACTTATTTAATCAACCGTGGTTATAGTTATGGTTCCCCAACTTCATCATGCATCAGAACCAGAATAGATTGTTGGCCACATTTATTTCTGATTTCTTTTTGACAATTTGTTTCTAACCAAGTTCCCAAATATCATGAGGAGCACACTTTAAGAAGCATTGCTTCTTGATTGTTCCACAAGCTGCCATTGCACAGCTCGAGTCTCCTTACAAACCTTTTAATATGAAGTTTGGCTTGACTTATTCTTTGGATGTATGTCCCCCTCCCCCCCCAATGTATTAGAGTACATTATCTATGCTGATCCCCCACACATTGATTAGATTACATTTTTTTTAATGTTTATTTGTGTGTGTGAGAGAGAGAGACAGACAGAACATGAGCAGGGAGAGGCAGAGAGAGAAAAGGAGATGCAGAATCCGAAGCAGGCTCCAGGCTCTGAGCTGTCAGCACAGAGCCTGACACGGGGTTCAAACCCACGGACCATGAGATCATGACCTGAGCTGAAGTCGAACACTTAACCGAATGAGCCACCCAGGCGCCCTCGATTAGATTACATTATTACATTATGGTTCCACTTTCAACAAGAAGGATAAGTGGTTCAAGTCCAAATTCTGGTCTTAAGAGTTCAGTTCAATTCTAATACTCCAGTGCTGTTTTAAATAAGTTTAAATAAAATTCTCCCACAGGGATGTTGCAGTGTAGATCTCAGTCCATTACAAATGAAAAGGAAACATTTAGCCTTCCCACAATTACAATTACTCAGCAACAGACACTGAATTACAACTTTCAGGAGCTAATTGCACACCAGAAAATTTGGGAATCAAGGAAGGAAAATTTCAAATGCTCCCTGGTGTCAAAAAGAAACATTTTAGTTTCTCCTGTCAAAGTCATTAAGATTCCACGTACAGAGTGAGATTCAGCAGATGTTGGCATCCTAGACAAAGCAGTGGACTATTAGCTTTTGATAATAAACATGCAACTGGAGTGTAGTGGCTGTCCACTGGCCCGCCGCACTGACCCCAAAATATGCTCAGACAACAATATTTTCAGTTCATTTATTCCTTCAAAACAAGTCACTTCATACAGCATTTAGATATTTAAATGGACCTCATAAATAAAATCAGTTCATCTTAATGACATCTTAATGACAATGGCAAAATCACGTTAAGAGTTGCACAAAATGAAATCAGACATCTCCCAGGTAGCAGCAGTGCATTAAGTTAAAAAAAAAATGCTGGCAAATAGACAAAACATTTTTAAGAAAACACTGTCCATCTTAATGAAGAGAAATATGCCAAGAAACAACTCTCTTCTGTTTGCCCTTCCCTGCTACTTTTTTCAAGTCATGTTCTAAGCTCTAAATTTGACCATCTTGTGGTTTCCTTCCTGCTTCAGGAATCTCCACCTCTACTCCCTTAATACAGGACTATTGTCATTCTCTATCCCTTTTGACAAGCTATACATATTTATTCTGCATTTTAAGCTGAATTCAATACTTCTTCAAAGGGAAGAAATTACTCTTTGCTAAATAGCTTGTAAACAGCTTGAGTCATGAATGGCACCAAGGTGAACTGGAAAACTGCCAAGAATCAGGTGCTCTAGTCCTTGTCAGGAACTTCTGGGCTAAAACGAACTACATATCCTATACCAGCTATAAAGTCAGGCTCATGTAATCTTAGAAATTCTAAACTTTTCTTGGGTTAACCTCTTACCTACTGCTTAACCAAATCCTATCTTCACATCCCTAAATTCCTAGATGTAGGCTATTTTTTAAAAACCAGTATAAAAAGGCATCATAGCAAAATGCTTATATTCATGGTTTTATACATTAATGACAAACTTCTCAGTCATGGCCCTGCTACATTCTATGCCAAGATATGGGTGAGGAGGGTTAGGATGACACAGAGGCATTGCTTAAAAACTTTTTCGAAAAACCTAATTCACAACTAAGGAATGCATTCACTTGGGGATCTCTTCTGTGTTAAGTGGTACTTTATCCCCCTTCCTTTTTAATCTAAAAAGCAATCTCTTTTAAATTCATATGGACCAAGACCTACCTAAGTCAGCACCTCACAATTCAGTATCAGTGTAATAATTTCTTCAAATATTCAAAGAACTGTAAACAAAACGCCAGTTAATTTTTGGAAAAGAAAAAAAAATAAAACCCTTTCCCACAATCAGGCAGGTTTTATAATCTTTCTAAGATGAGTTAAATGTGTTAAAAAACTGTAACTCTTAACTAGGAAACATCTTTAGTTAATGAACCAGCTTATTCAAATCAAGTGTTTCACTTCAGACTTAAAAATGACACATTTAAGGCTAAAAAAATCAGTGCCCTTAAAATAAGTTTGCTTAGAAACAAATGAAGAGTTTTAAGATTCTAATCTTTTCTAAATTGGTATAGCCATCTTTGTGCTACAAGGATAAGCTTGAATACTGCACTGTACAACAAATGATAAAGAACAATCACATTACAGAAACAGGTTAACTTTTTGAATGCTAGGGCGCACAGCATGCTCCTAAGTTATAGGAATCAAGTTGCACTATTGTCAAAACACCAGACTGTTGTGCCACTGGATATACTATACTCTGATGGCAATGTTGATTAAGAGCTGAGCATTAGCAGCTCAAGAATTTATATTTTAATGTCTTTAATAAGATCCCTGGAAAGGGCCTCCATGTAAACTTTTACTTCATATTTTTTAAAGTGCTGTAAATAATAACAAAAGTATGTCTCAACACATGAAAGAACATAAATCTTAACATATGAAAGTTTAGGAAGGCCACCTGATCCACAAAGAATAAAAATTGCTCTAATTTTACATACTCTCCATTCTATTTTTTTTTTTTTTTTTTTTTTAGAAAGACATAAAAACTATGGTTAGGGCAACTTGCAACATACATGTTTTAATTAATGCCTACATAGGATAGAAAGAATATGCTAGATAAACAAATTAGGCGTGGGCACTTAAGGGCATTTGCATTCCTAATTATGACTTTGCTGGGACTTGAACTTCAGGTAATAATCAACTGGCATGATTAAATTAGTTTTGCCAACAGGGTCAAGCTGACCAGCAGCCAAACTTTCAGGGGTACCACTTGACTGTGCCCATTTTTCATTCCTGGTAAATAAGAAATCAACTAGGAATGATTAACAAAAGATGTATCACACTGATATCTTTCTATGGCTAGCCCATCACAAAATCCCTAGGGATATTAATTTTAACATCTGAAATCAACTCTATCTAGACGTACATCTTCATCTTCCTACACTGAATCTCTGAATCTCTAAATCCAAAGAAGAATAAGAGAAAGGGGTGGAGGACAGGAAAGTACAGTCCTCATTCATTCAGCCACGAATGTAAACTATCCTCATTAAATTAAAAAGATATTCTTGAATGGCAGTCAACAACTGAATAAACAGGAAGAAGGGTTTCATTCTGCTCAAGTGCAAATTTAAGAAAAAGCTTCTTTTGATCCTGCTGCAAGTACTAAAACCCATAGGTTTTAAAAATTCTGAAAATTAGAATTTATACACATTAATAAACTAATTTCAAGGGGCACCAGGGTGGCTCAATTGGTTGAGCGTTCAACTGTGGCTCAGGTCATGATCTCACGGTTCAGGAGTTTGAGTCCCACATCGGACACACTTATGTCAGCGTGGAGCTCACTTCAGATCCTGTCTCCCTGTCTCTTCAAAAATAAATAAAACATTAAAAAAAAAAAAACAATTTCAAGAGTTTAGTAAGCGCAGAAAAAAAAAAATCTTTAAATTGTGAGGTTTACGAGCTTTAGAATGAGCACAAGTTTGGGTTTTTACTCCTCCATAACTAAAACAAATTGTCCACAAATAATGCATCATCTTGGATTTTTCACAATCAAAACATTCAAGTCCTACCACTAAATTTCAGCAACTGGTTAACTTATAACTCACTATGGATAGCGATCTGACAGTTATCAGTAATCAGTGGTGAATGGACAACCTATGTAACAGGTAAAATAGAGTAAGATCCCCAAAATAAATACTTGACACTTGCTTTGTATAAAAGCATGAGCTTAAATATGCAAATAAAAACACTTAAAAATGAAGGGGTTTAATTTTATAAACTATCAGGTTCTCTTTCTGTTTGTTAAATTAATCCAATGTAGATAAAACATACTACATTTTAAAGTCACAGAATTTTATGTTGGGACACATGTCAGTACATGCCTGGGATATTATAAATTACTCAGTAAATATTTGTCACACGAATAAACTTCTCAAATTCCAATAAGCAAATGTCAAATTTAGCTCCGGAAGTACCTAAGGCAAGCTTTATGAATGATGATGTGTAAAGCTCAATTCGAGGGATGTTACCCAGTGGTATACTCTTAACTTGTAGTTTTAAACTTATTTTCTAGGGAAATAAGATACAAAAATCTTTAGACCATGATGATGGCCAGGTGCAAAGAGATCTTCAAACATATTCATTTGTACGTAGTATGATTGCCAAATATTAAGGATCTCAAGCTCACAAGTGCTATTTTAAGGCTCAGTAAAATAGAAAATTAAACACTTTTAAGCTATACTGACCATAACTTATAATGCCTAAAGTAGTTATTCACAAAAAAGGTACTCAAGAAATGTCACCTTAGGATTTCAAGCATACTTTGTGAATTCTTCCTTAAAGGAACTTGTCCACTGAATTGTTTACATGTTCCTTAATTTTATATGGCCACCTCCACCAAGTGAAAGTGCTAAAAGTAAATCTCCATTTTAAAACACTTGCCAGGAAGATAAGCTGAAAGAGACAGAAGTGCTTTAATGTATACCCATTGGTATTCTAAGTGAGATACTTCATCAAAAATGAGACCAAGATAACAAAACGTCACAACATTAAACCTCTTCACATTTTGTGAAATAATACATAACAAATTATAATTTAGCATCCCTGATCTTCAGAAGAATTAAGAAAAGAGGTAGAAAACTTTTATCTGGAAGATCTCATAGTGAAGCTAATTTTAGAGGGTGTGCCTTACAGGTTAGCCCACCAAGCAAAAGAGTACACATCTAGTTATTAGGAAGCAGAGTTCCGAGAAAAGCTGAATAAGGCAAGGATTTAAAAACTGTCATATTTTGGAAGTGAGACAAATTCGTTCAACGTTACTATCCCAGCTACTTTAAAACTCTTCAAGAAAAGTCAAAGTAAAAGATAGGAGATAAGCAAAGTGCTAATTTGCAGAAACATGAAGTTATTCAAAAGAGCATTAGTGGCCAGATAAGGCTTGCATGAAAAGAAATGCTGTTTAAGTAAGAAAAGATCTCACAAAAACCAAATGAAAGCATAGCATTATCACGTTAGAGGAAGATGGTTTACAAGTTGGAGAAAGAGCTGAGGAAAGTGAATCCCTCCAGATAAATCATTAAAACAAAACAAAACCAAGCACTCAAAATGTAAGAAACAAATAAATACCCTGCTTAATTTAAACTTTTTATCCAATGTGACAAACATCAATAAATGAGTTGCACTAAAACACGAGGCAAACGGTCTTTTAAAGCTTTAGTAAGCTGCTCAGGCACCTTCTCCCTCATACATTCTACTCTAACACACTAGAAATCTTAAATTGGGCCCTATTAGTTCCTTAGGTAACATTCTCAAGGAACGGACTCATCCCTGGAAAAATTGCTTATAATGTACTTATAACTGGCTAAGTACACATTTATAAAGTCTACCAAATTGCAATATAAAATCAGTTTTGACAACTCTGAGTATCTTCATGTGAGGAATCAATTCATAATTTAGAAATTATTAAGTCAGAGTTTTTAAAAGGACTCGATTATGGAGACACCGTGGTTCATGTCCAGTGGCCTCACGTGAGGCCGTCCGCATTACCCGAAATATGCAGTTGTTTTCTTCTACAAGTTAAAGCTGCTGGGCGCTAGTTTATAATACTGGGACTCAATCTTCAGGTTAGTGTCGGTAGGTGGCAAGGACCACCTCGTCTGTCGCCCCAGCAGACAAAGGGCACGTATCACCACTGTAGACACACATCTGTAAACCTGCACACTCATTTTAATCTTAACAAGGAATTTCAGTGTCTTAGTGGTTTTAAGTTAAAAAGATGGTTCCAACATTGTGTTCTTTTGTTCTGTAGGGTTACGAATAGCTTATTGGAAAACCCAGAGCCTTCTGGATCTGTGAGGTAGTAAGCGGCAGTCCTCCTCATGCATAGATCACACTTCTCCGAAGTTGGTATGGCCTGTCTCCTTGGCATGGTCCCTTGCTTCCGCTTGTCCAGTTAATCCCTTCTGACATACCATGCATCTCAGGGTGAAGCGGTTTACATCGGTGAACTGTCTCTTTCTTCTAGCTTCGTCTGCTAATTCTAGTGCTTGTACAAGAACAATGTCATCGTTAGAGGAGAAAATGGTCAGAGGCGGGGTGTCTGGGTCAGGGAAGACACGCTGAAGCGGGTCATAGTGGATGCCATCATAAATAAGCAGGACCCTTTTGGTGTATCCCGCATCTTCCCCAAAACGGTCAATTCTTACTGTCTGTGTATCCACTACACAGATTTCGCACTGGTAGAATTTAGACAGAATGGATATCTCAATAGCTCCTCCCCAAGTGTCATCCCTTTTGATCCAGTCACAGTACTCTTGGTTTGTTTTTCCCAGTATCGCCTCACTATAGAAGCCGGGATCGCTTGCTACAATTTGTGCTATGAGGCGTCTCATCTCAGGGGCGCAAGCTGGATTCAGGACTCCTCCTTCTACCACATAGTAGACGCTGGTAAAGAGGCAAGAGTTGTCTGCTGGGACCACAGTTCTGCTAAGCACAGGCAAAGTTTCCCTGACGTAACTAGGAGCACCATGTTTTGTAAATGTAGGTGAAGCTTTGGGCCTGATTTGGTCTTCTTCAACGATCAGCATGTCGCCTGTTAAAAATAAAACAAATCCAGAACTGCAGAGGTATTACAGATGAAACTGGCTGTTCACTAGCCAAGTTTGTAAATTACCAACAGGAAGAGTATAAGCGTATAAACTGGGTTATGAGGGAGAATACAGCTTTGCAAACAAGTAATCAGTGACGCTTCTTGTTCAGTCTTCGTAAAGACGGAAGCAGAACAGAGAGGAAACCATTTTAGGCTGCATTCCAATTTGGTGAAGGAGCCCTGGTTATACACCTTTATAATTACATGAAAAGAGACATTTCAAGAACAAAATTTCCTTATGCTCCCTCGCTGCATTTTAAAAGCACGTTATCTTCCAAAAGGTGTTCGCCCTAGATTAGGCCACTAGGGGGTTCTTGTCCTTCTGAAGCTTTTTTTTTTTTTTTTTATCTACCCAGTTTAGTGTTTACAGGATGCCTGATACAACAGCGGAAAGCTTTTAATGATCAATATTGCTGTTCAAGTTTTAGTAGTGGACAAAAATAACTGCTGTTGTTTAGAATGTGAAAGGGCCTTCAGGAGATGTGTAAAAGCATATCCTAAGATGAGTATACCTAGCTATTCGTGAAGGTGACTGTAAAAACCAACCCGGAAAGCAAAAAAAGAAAAGTATGCTGCATCCTTCAGATCTATCTTTTTTTCAGAGATAGAAGGGATAAAGCCATCAGGATGGAGAATATAGATTTTTTTTTAGAGTTTTGTGGACGCATAAAAAACAAAATGAATGAGACGTTTTTCAAGACAAACCAGAAACCAGATTGAGGAAGGGGGGACCCCGAGGTTCTGGGCTTCTTACATGGGTTGGGCCCTATCTCCCTCTTTCAACCATATATGTAGTCCAAGACACTTGCCCCGGCCTCCGTCAGGGTTCTCCGTTCTCTCATCTATCCTTAGTCCTCTCCTCAAAACCCCCAACTGACACACAGCCACCTTGCCTTGACCAGTTCTGAGTTCTCCCCCACGCCCCTCTCCGTCCTCCCAGGACTTTCCCTGGCCCCAACTGCGACTCCCTTACCTGACTGGATGGGCAAATCCCCAAGAATGGTATCCTCGTTGCTGAGATCCAGGCATTCGGGCGGGTATCCTACGAGGATTCGCTGACAGCCGGGGGCGATCCCGGTGATGGCGGCAATTTGGCCCTGGAGTTCCCGCACCCGGGTCCGGCTGGACAACCCCTGCAAAACATGGGTCCCGTCCTTGGCCTTGCAGCGGAGCCGCCACATCGTGTCGGTCCGGCTGCCCGGAGGCCAGACACCCGCGGGGCCAGCTTTGGTCCCGGCAGCAGGTTGGTAGACGCCGCCGGGGCAACAAGCCGCCGGGCGGACTCCAAAATGGCTACCCTTTGCAGGGCCAAACATCGCGAGAAATAGCTGGTGGCTATAGATCTCGCGATACTTTGGTGTAGCGTAAGCTTTAGCCCTTTAAGACACGCGAACTCTCTTAAAGTGACAACTAATTCTCTGCCTCCAACCCCGCAGGAGCCAACGGATGAAGATTTATCCGTATTCGTCCAGTACAAGTGGCTTTGCTACCTGTCGAACGAGTGAGGTGCCCTTGCGTTGGCAGCATATATGCTCAAGGAAAGAGGGCGGAGGAAGGAGTTCCTGAATCGAGTACATTGGAATGTAACCTTGCCCTTAGTGAGGTCGGAAATTATTAAATTGGGGTTTCCAAACTACACCGGGAGAAATAGAGTCATAGTTCAGAACGCAAATGAATACCAAGAATGGTCAGTGAGTCAAAATACCTGTCAAAAAACAATCAGACACTCGTGACGAGGCTCGTGGCTGCAGCAAACATTGACTCATTGAGGTGAAGGGAGCCGGACGACTGGCCTGGCCACCGTGACGCTGTAACTTTGAAAACATCCATTTGCCACATCAGAAAGCGCAGTGTGAGGTCAGCATCTGGGCCTAGAACAAGTGCTACACATGGGTGGTAGCAGTTTAAGGAGGAGGAACGATGAGGACTAATGTGTCATTTGGATTCCAGTTCAGGCTCTGGGCATATAGATATGAAGACGGCTCCATTCCTGCCTTCGGTATTACAAGTGCTCTCTGTAATCAGGAGAGAGGGTGGGGTGTAAAGGGGCACATAATCGCTGAATTGCACAGCCACGTGATAATGCTAGATTATGTGACCTTTGCCAACCCTGTGTCCCTACAACCAAGGACTGTGCCTCAGAAACAAGCGTTCGATAAACACTTGATGCATAAAGACAGGGTTGTATTGGTACAGATAAGGCAGCTATAACATACTGGGAGTTATAAAAAGCTTCAAAAAGGAGGCACTAGTTGAGCTATTTTGAAGGATGAATTTTATTCCTAGGAATAAAGACCTCTCTGAATTTATCTCCTTACCAAGAGATCTATATTCCTTGTTCTTTTTCCATCCTGGATCCGAAGCAGCACGCCCTAGCCTGCGGAGAGTGGGTTTATCAACAGAATCAAGCCTCAGAAGGGCATGGGGGCAAATGTGAAAAGTTCGCTTGAAATGTACAAACTCACCTCTATAAAAACCTATACCTCCGAATAAGTTATAGGGAGGCTTTGCCTCTTTTCACTTCGGTGACCTACTATTTTTTCTGGAGCAATTTTTTTCTTTCGTTCTTCAAGACAACCAGAACAGATGGTCTAGCGTAGGAGGCAAAAAGGGGAATGAAAGCGGCGATGAGACCACTGGAGTTTGTGGAAGGTCCAGGGAAGCTCCTGGTTCAGCAATGAGAGTAGGAGAGCTGATTTTCTTAGGTCACAGTGCCTGGCCTATGGGAAGGATATACAAACATCCTACGGTGAAATCAGCTCAAGTACGGTGGCAGCTTACTTTATCAAAGCACCTCCTAAAGTTTACGTTCCAGTTTACGGATCTAAGCAAGGTCCCTCTGGAATTGAGGGAGGAAAGTGTTAATCTCGGGTTTCCCAGTCACCAAAGAGTCACATCCTCTGAAGACGTGGGCTCCGCTTACTCTCGCGAGAATATGAAAAAAAAAAAGACTTTTTTATTAGCCCCGCCCCCAGCCCTATGAGTTGCCTAGCAACGATGCAACCAACCTCCGCAGTGCGAGGAAACTTGGGAGCTAGCGATCTTTCGGCTTTACAGTTTCAACCGCCTTCAGGAGCCGACGTCAAGGATTAGGATTTGAGCCCGCCCCCTGCAGCCTGCGGGCGCCGGATTGGTCGATGCTCCTCTCCAGGTGAGGACCGACGCTAGGGTGGAGGTGCCAGACCGGGGCACGTGATTCGCCGGCTACCGAGGTCCCGGGACCCGGGCCACACTCTCCCGGCTCGCGTCCGCAGCGTAGCAGGGAAAGTGCCGGGGCCAGTGCCGGGAGGGAGCTTAGGAGGGCTCATAGGGTGAGCGACAACTGTACAGCGCCCGTGAGGGCCTGGGCGTGCGGGAGGAGGGGGGCTGCGTACACCCGGATGAGGTGCCGGACGGTGCTGCCTTCCCGTTTCGGGGAAGTGCTGGCACTGCTGAAAGTGCGGACGTTCAGGGACCGGGAGGCGCGGCTTGTGTTGGGGTTGGAGGATCTGTGTGGTCGGTGGAAGAGCAGTGCAAGGTCCTCGAAGCAACAGGACTTTCGGTCCTCACGAGCCCCTTGTCAGGGAGTGGGGGCGTGAGTACGAGGCTATCCCACCCCAGTTAGAGTTTTATTCAGCAGGTGACCTTGGGGAAGTCATTTATCACCTCTTTACGCCCCCGTGTTCCTTATATAGACTGCGTCCCGAGGGATGGATGGGAAGAGGGTGTGGAGCAAGGGCTTGGCGAATGGGAACACCGGAGGAGAAATGGTGACGTGCTAGGGTTGTCTCGGGGTCCAGTTAGTTTTCTTTAAGGGAACATGTTTGAGATTTCCCCACTTCTCCCATTTTTTTCAGGGCTGAATCCTGCCATTGGACTGCAGTGAATTTATGATAATGAACTGGATCTATTTGCAAGCCACCTCACCCCCAACATCTGTCACTACTCCCCCTAGATTTTTTTTTTAATGTTTATTTATTTTTGACGGGGGGGGGGGGGACACCGGATCTGAATCAGGCTCCGGGATCTGAGCTGTCGGCACAGAGCCCTAGGCAGGACTTGAACTCACCAACTGTGAGATCCTGACCTGAGCCCAAGTGGGTCACTTAACCAACTGAGCCACCCAGGCGCCCCTACTTTCCAGATTCTTAGAATCTGAGGTCAGGAAGAAACTTGGATAAGCCACTGACTGATTAAACTTTTTCAACCTGTAAAATGGAGGAAAGAAACAATGGTGGGAAAATATGCCTTATTGAAGGCTTATTAGAAGGATTGAATTTATGTGAATGTAAACCCCTAAGTCAGCATTTAACATGGAAGGTTCTAGTGCAACTGAGTTTACAAATGAGGAAACAGGGCTAGGAAGGACTTCTCCAAAGCTGTGTAGCTATTAACTGGGAGCAAGAGGTTCTGGAGTTGACTCTTGGCCCAGAGTTCTTTCACATATGCTGCCCCTGTGTTCTTCACTGAGGGTTTTGAGCGATGTCTCCTTCCTTCCCTTCCTTACATTCCTTTTGTCCCTTCCAGACATCTGAGGAGCTGCCATGTCCGGGAATTTTGCATCTTCCTCAGAGCAGAACAACAACAGCTATGAAACCAAAACCGCCAGTCTTCGAATGTCAGAGAAGAAATGTTGTGAGTTTGGGGAAGGAGGAGGGGCTGCTCCCTCCCAGGATCTTATCTTGGGAATATAGTTGTAATCCTGGACTTTAATGCTAGGTAGGAGTGAGAGAGAATTCTTTGACATGGGAATTTAAAACCAAGTCTACAAGGGGGAATTTCTTGTCTGAAACAAGTAGACCCAGTGAAATATCTGTCACAGGGGCTAGACTGCTGGTATTTCTCCACATTTTATTACCGCTTTCTTTAACTGCCTCCTGGGGCGAGGAGGATCTGCACACTTGATTGATGTTGAAAGTTACACAGGCAAGGCCGGGTGGCAGGTGCAGGGATTACTTAGGGCTGATTCTGTTAACAGTTTCCCTTTATTTTGGGGGCTAAGGTTTGTGAGGATGCCACTCGCTGCAGATTGCAGGCTAGAGCCAGTGGTAGTTCATTTTGACTGGTCCTAGGGGAGTCAGCCCTGACATCTGGCTTCTCACTATGACTCGGGCACCCTGCTTTCCCACAGGGTTAGCCTTTGCACTTTGCAAACTATGTTTCACTCCTCTGGGGACAGGTGTTGCCGGAGTGTTTCCATGCTAGTTGTTTAGACAGACAACAGGTGGGTTTGCAGAGAAACAAAGCATCATTTCTTCTCCCCATGCATCTGCATTCCTAACCATCATCGTAGACTCAGTGGTCCAAAAGGTCCCAGGCATCTGGCCCCTCCAGGTTCCGGGGAACCTCAAGGAATGCTAACCCTTGCCTTTGCTTCCAGATGCCCCTTTCCTTTGGAGCCCTGCCAGTCAGTTCTCACTTCATTGGTTATATAAGTCAGCAGGTGGAAATAACAGCCAACCAGCCTGAGACCTGGAATCATCCCATGGTCAAAGCTTTCCCCCAAGTCTCGGCCTCGATGTCATGTCCTTGTCAGTCTCATGATTAAGGATGATGATCTCTTTTCGTCTAGCACTGCTGAAGCTTGGTGGGGGTTGTCCTGCCACAGAGGCAGCTTGTTTGGATGTGACTCTGGGGTTGGCACATCTCTACGATTAGGGTCTCCATTCTCTGCCAGAGCAGGAAGCCTGGTACTGAGGGCAAATAACCCATGGGAGATAACTCATATAGTTTGAGTGCATCCCTTGGGGTCAGACTGCCTGGGTTTGAATCCTGGTTTTACAGCTGTGTGTCCTTGAACATGATGCTTATCCTCTCTGTGCCTTAGTTTGCTTATTTATAAAATATGAATAATATCTCCTCCTACATACCCCTTGACATTGAAAGCTGTTTCAATGCTGAAATTGCTGAAATTCAATGCTGAATGTTGTGTGAGTTCAATGAGTATATATAAGATAGTAGTTACAAGAGTGTTTCTATAGCTGAAGTATGTTAGTTTTCACTGGTGACTACTTTCATTGCATATAAGTTGAAAATGCTGTGCTGGGAGCTGTCTATCTGAAAGAGCCCTGTGAAGAATTAGATTTTCAGTAAAGAATGCTTTCTCCTCTTGCCTGACAATACCGTAACCCGGATTTGGGGGTGTGGGATGCACATCTTAAAGAGAGGTGCACACGTGTTGTTTGGACACGTGATCCAGAAGCGTACAAGAGCTGGTGGGGGCTTGGGCTGCACAGTGCCTGGTGTCAGCCTTCTGGCTCGGCTTTTTTCTCCACAGAAACCTGCTACCTGCCTTTCCAGCTCTTCTGCAGTTTTTCTGCCTTCAGGGCTCTCGATAGTCAAGGAGGCAGTGTTCCCAGGTCTCTTTTCTATCCTCTAGACTCTAATTCCTGCTCTGGGCTCTGCTTTCTCCTTTCCAAGCTCCACCTTCTTCTCCCCCAATGGAAACATCTGGGCTGTCCTGATGCTGCCATCATTCATTTGCCCCCTTTTTCTTCTCCTCTTGTGGGTTGGACTGGGAGACAGCTGCAGCCGTAGTCAAAGGGGAAACACACATGACGATTTGTGTTAAGTTTATTTCCTTTTCTTCTGTTACTTGCCTGTGTCTGGGAGCAGGTCTCCCCTCCTGCTTAGTGCCTGCACCCTGCAGTTGCTCTGTTAATAGGTCAGGCCTATCCCCTTGCTGCCAATTACACCTGTGTTGGCTGGCTCGCTCGGGGATGTGCCTGAGCTGGGGGACTGGAGAGTGACTTTAGGGAGCCACTGCCTCCAAAGGAGCATTGTCCTGGAACTTCAGCGGCTCAGGGATGGGGACAACAGGCGGTTGCTGGCTGAGGTGCCTTTAAGGTGCTCAGATGACTGGTTTCAGGGCATCTTAAAGGCACCTCAGGAATGAGGCTGGTTGGGGATAGGGATGAGTGTGTATGTACATGCTTTTCTTTGTTTCTTTCATTCTTTGATATTTTGAGTAGGTCTGGAACAGACCAGTTTCCTTGTGTACCTTTCCCCGATTACAAAAGCAATACTTGTTCATGAAAAATTCAAACAAAACAGAAAGTGCAAAGTAAGAAGTCTCAGGTCTCTCCTGTCCCTGTTGAGTTTGGTTCTTTCTGATATCTTCTGGGGTATCCTGTTAATGAAAATAACATTATTCCATTCTTCTGCTGTTTTCCTTTTACTTTTTATTTTTTAACCTACTGTATCATGGAGGGTCTTTGTGTGTGTGTGTGTGTGTGTTTTCATATATCCACATTTACCTCTTTCTGCATAGTAATACTTGCCGCATTATCTAGACGTGCCAGCCTCCTCCTGCGGCTCACTTGTGCTGTTTCCAGTTTTCCATTATCACAGACAGCGCTGCAGGGAGCATGCTTGCAAGTACACTTTGCCTGTCTGCACTAGCAACTTTTCCTGCAGAAATCATAGGAGGAAAGATAAGACCCATTTGAAATGTTGGTCAGCATTACTGATTTATTCTCCTAAAAACTTCCGTATTGTTAACTATTTTTAATATTTCAAAGTGCATGAGTGGAAACTGGGTATTATCAACTATAGCTGCACTGATTGACTAAAACATTAACTTTCTCAGTGTTTGGGGCAGAACTTGGCTATTTCATGCCTGTCAGCAGGAGATAATTAGTGGTTTTATGACTTTTCATGAGTTAAAAAAGGATATTACTAATGAAACACATTTTAACAGGCTGCATATTCATAAATATTGGGTATATTTAGAAGATATACTGGAAGAAGACCTTGTTCATGAAAAGGGTGGGAACCACTGACCTTCCCCCACTGAACCACCAGCTCTCTCCAGTGACCTTGGAGACCACTCTTAGGATTAGATAAGAGAGCATAGTCATGCATATCACATGGTTCCCGTCACCAGGTGCTGACAAGAGCTTGTGGCTGGAATTGACGGGGCAGTCATGAAACCAAGAGTCCGGTCAGAGCCCTGACCTTGACTTTCTACTGTGGAACTGTGGGCCAAGCTCTTCACTTCCCTGGGTCTGAGTGTTTCTGTTTGTAGGAGGGAGGTTTCAAGCCCTCCATTCCTCTGTGTACATGAGGGAGAATAAATTAAGGGGTGTGAGGGTGACTCAGTCTGTTAAGGATCTGGCTCTTAATTTCGGCTCAGATCATAATCTCACGGTTCACGGGTTTGAGCCCCGCATTGGGCTCCACGCTGATGGTGCAGAGCCTGCTTGGGATTCTGTCTCCCTCTCTCTCTGCCCCTCCCCTGCTCTCTTTCTATCACGCTCTCTCAAAATAAATAAATAAACATTAGAAAACAATTTTAAAAAACATTGAGAAAGCAAGTTAAACCTATGTAAATAGGATAGAAGAGAATTTCAGCATTGAAACAGCTTTCCATTGTATGTCAAGGGGTATGTTTCATTGTCTCTGAAATTAATCAGCTTGAACTGTCTACTCTTCAAATTAAGGTGTAGTGGCTTTGTTTTGCAAACGGCAGGACAGAACATTCTTAATTTTGTCTATGTGGCAATCTGACATAGGACGTGTGGCTTAGTTTTGTAAACCAAGAAGTTCTGGAAAATGAGACGCCCAGAGGTAGGAAGCGTGGTGCCTAGGAGAGTCTTTCGAGACCCCTGTTTTCTTTTGGTCATAGCTTTCTCTGACCAGTTAGGTAAACATGCAGCAGCTGGTCCCCTGTTTAGCTTCAGAGCAGCTCCCAAGTATCCGTTCATGTTCATTTAGGGAGGGAAAGAGGACCTTAGGGGGAAGCACCTAATGGGCTGGAAGTTGTGGACAAAGCAGGCCCAGAAGTGCAGGTAATGAGGCAGATCATGGGGAGTTGAGAAGAGCATGGCGCTGAGCTGGAGAAAGTGAAGACTCAGTAGAAATTTACTGCTGCTCCCAGGCGGACCTGTCAGGGGGTCAGAGATGGGGGATTCACATCAGCTGAGTCTGCAGGGTGGTGTTTTTGCCTGGTTTTGTGCTCCCTATTTGTACAGAGATGAAAATAATTTGTGTTGCTCATTACCTACCTTGGAGGAGCCCCTGCCCAAGCCGAGGCATTTTCCATGTACACAGGGGAAAAGGGCTAGAGGCCAAGTCCTCTGACCCCGCATCTGGGCGTCCACTCTTCCCTCACCACTTGGGCCACTCTTTGATTTCTGGGTACTTCTTGCCAAACCCCCTAAGGAAACTCTTCCTTGCACAGTCTTCCTCTATCCGGGCCCATCTGCCCACTTCTCCCCTGAGGTCTATTGAAAATGACTTTCCTATGCAAGTAGCCCAGTTTCACTGAATTGTGTCATAGTCTTACAGGGCCACCTTGCCCCAGCACAGAGAAGCCACAGTGATCTGCAGGGTACCTTCTAGAAAGTAGTGCCGGGAAGTGGAGAGTGGAGGTGATTCTTTTCCTTTCCCAGCCCTGGGCAGGGCCTCCCCTCACAGGACCCTGTGGAGTCCAAGTCCTACATGACCTCAGTTTGGGTCCTGGCCCAGGAGAGTGGCTGGCTGCAGTGCAGGCGGGGCAGTGAGGGGGGGGGAGGGGGAGACAGAGAGAGAGAGCCAGCCCCTGTGAGCAAGCTGTCCAGGAAGCTCAAGCTCTGTTGGGTGTGTTCTAGGAACCAGCCCAGCTCTGCACTGGAGAATCTCCAGACACAAGGCGTGTCTCTATGGCCGTATCAACCCTGGGTTACCAGACATGATTGTGTTAAGAAAGGTGCCATGGTTCTCATCTTCCTAATCCTCACCACTTTTTCCTCCCTTTCCACCTTAGATGCCTCTGTGGAGACTTTGCATGTGTGGGGAGGACATGTCTTGGTTTGGGTACTTGGTTTGGGTTGATGTCTTGGACATCAACATGACCTTTTAGTTCTCTTTTAGGAGGTTGAACTGATACCTCCTCAGTTTGCCTTCCCACTCTTCCCTTGGCTTTACTGAGGCTTATAAAGATTAAGAGGTTAGGGCTATGAAGTACCTAGCCCAGTGCATGAACCTTACTCAGCCCCTAGCCATTCAGTTCTGTTCTCCTTCCACTCTAGCGTGGGCATCTTACATGACCAACTCCCCAACTCTCATCGTTATGATCGGCCTGCCAGCCCGGGGCAAAACCTATGTGTCCAAGAAACTCACACGCTACCTCAACTGGATTGGAGTGCCCACCAAAGGTAGGTGCAGGTCATCCATTCCTTGGGAAGGGAAATGATCAGTTCTTAGGCCTCCCAGGCCTCTGGGAGATTTATTCTCCTTGGCATCAAGTTGCAGGGTGCTCCTAGCAGAAATAGTGGCTGCTTCCTGATTTACTGGATTTATTCCCTGTTTACAGACTTGTTTCCTTTTGGCCTGGGTGGATTGACCTAGTTTTAAGGGAATGCCTTTGATAGTATAGGGCTTTACATTTTCAAAGCCCTTCCATATTTATCATCCTGTCTAATCCTAGCAATACTCCTGTGGAATAGCCAAAGTGATGGAGGAAATTGAAACTCAGACAGTTTAAGACTTGTTCAAGGTCTAGTAAGTCTGAACTTGAATCTAAATTGACTCTTAATCTGGGTATTGTTCCCAACATACCATGGTGCTTTTTTCATTTCCTTGGCCATTCTGACAGTAGACCAAGAAGTCCCCTTTGGTGGGACCATTGTGTTGTTTCACTGCTGAAGGCTGTTGGTGTCATCTGCAGTGTTTAATCTTGGTGTATATCGGCGTGAAGCAGTCAAGTCCTATAAGTCCTATGACTTCTTCCGGCACGACAATGAGGAGGCCATGAAGATCCGCAAGTGAGTCCTCTTAGATCTGACCTCCCAGCCAGCTCTTTCTCTGCCATCGCAAGACTAGATGTGACAGGGCTCGGTTTGCATGTCAGTAAATATCTTGTGGGGGTTTTAACTGGAAGTTGTTTGGGGGACGGGTCACGTTGCGTTTGGGTAGGTAGAAGAACAGGCTCAGGGAGATGCATGTATGTTTGTAGGGGAAGCCTACAGAGGGATACTTGGTATGCATGGGGCAGAGGAAGGAGAAAAGTGTAGGATAGTGTAAAACCTTCAGTGGGGAAGTTGGAAAGTCTAGTTAGGGAAAAATTTTGACCACTAGGAAGACTGAGCGGGAAGGGATGTGACTCCTATAGCAACCGAGTCGTTCATGTTTCTGGACTGGGCTTGGGCTTGGTCTGGTGCTGCTCTCACTGATGTCCTCTGTTCTCACGGCAGACAGTGCGCTCTGGTGGCGTTGCAAGATGTGAAGGTGTATCTTACTGAGGAAAGTGGGCAGATCGCGGTGAGCCTTCCCTGCCTCTTCCCCAGCTTGCTCTCCACCCTTTCAGCAGCGTGACTGCACGGCCTTCCATTGGGTCTGCCTTGGTGGGATTCCCATTCTCTCTTCCCACTCATCTACTTTGTGGCCTCTCTTCCCAGGTGTTTGATGCCACCAACACCACTAGGGAGAGGAGGGACATGATCTTGAACTTTGCCAAGGAGAATTCCTTCAAGGTAGGAATCTGACTTTCTGCTGCGATGAGTGGAGGTGGGGAGTCAGGAGGGACATGCGGATCTCTTTGACTCTGGTGTATAAGGACGTGGTTGGCTTTTCCTTTTCTTTTCTTGGGGAATAGCCCCAATTCTTGAGTGTTTTCTTTCAGGTCCTTTCTCAGCCCCTTAGCTTGTATGTCTGAGACCCTGGGGAGGTGGTAAGAGCTATTTTTAAATGAAGAGGACTTGAAGGCTGCTCTCATGGAAGAAAATCCCGGAGGATGCGGTGACTGGGGTGGGGCAGGTGTGAGCACATGCTGTTAATTAACAGCTTGGCCATTTCTGACTCATTTATCACAGCCTTCTCTCCCGGCAGGTATTCTTTGTGGAATCTGTCTGTGATGATCCTGATGTCATTGCTGCCAACATCCTGGTGGGTGACACCCCTGCATACCACCTCCTCTCTATCCTTTCTGCCATGTGTTAAGTGTGTGTTGATGGCTGAGGGGGGAGAGTCAACTGGGTAGTGAAGGAAAGAAATAGACATGTTTAACAGTACAAGGTGATCATTTTGATCTGCCAGAGCACTTCCACACTCCTCCCTTGGGAGAAGAAGCTGAGGCTCTGAGGAGTAGAGTAAGAACTGGTTATTGAATGGAAGCCAAGACTTAGATGGTGGGAGTTTTGGCCCTGTGTTCTGGGTGTTAGCTGGATGCCGAGACCTCAGTATATTCCTAGGGTGGATCAGTCCCTTCGTTATCTGTCAGGCCCACCATATAGGAAGAAGTTCATCTGCCCACTAACTCTCTAACATTCAGGTCAGAATGCCTCATGCCCTGTCCTGTCAAAGTATAAACCAGTGCACATTTGATGGGTTGTACTGTGCTATGTAGACATGGTATCATGGTAGTGTTCTTCTAGCAATGTGGGAACTTGGGAATATCTCAGAATAAGCATCTGGTCCAAGTCAGGCCTGCATCAGATCAAACACCCTCTTGTGAGTGGTTGTATAGAGAAATTGAAGCCCATTCTGTTTTCCTGGCAGGGCACATAAAGTGATTGGGGCCCAAGAGCATTTTCAGCTGCGTGACTGCCTCAGTCCTTCAGCCAAGGGCAGGCACATGATCCTCCAGTTGTCTTTCCTTTCTTGGTTGCCAGGGTCACAGGACAGGGAGGGGGTGCTCAATGAATGGGGATTGCCAACACTCCAGTGAAAGGGACCTTCTATGAACTTCCTTCTCTTTATTTAGCATTGGCTGATTATAGGAGGGCTGTTAAGGGCAGACCTCTGACCAGGCCCTACTCTCCCTGTGATTCCAGGAGGTAAAGGTGTCGAGCCCTGACTACCCTGAAAGGAACAGGGAGAATGTGATGGAGGACTTCCTAAAAAGAATTGAGTGCTACAAAGTCACCTATCGGCCCCTTGACCCAGACAACTATGACAAGTAAGGTTTAAGGCCATGGTTTGAAGGGCCTGAGGCTGGGGTCTCATTTGGCAAAAAGAGCCTTTCTTCCTTTGTCCTCAAACTTCTGTCTGACAATCCAGACCTGTAGTGTTTACATCATTCCAGGGACACAAGGTATGGATTTGTGGCTTCTATGTAAGTCGCATCTTACACTTGAATAGTGAAGTGTCTTTTATTGCCATTCTTCCTCTCTATTCTCTGAAGCAGGATTTCTCAGTCTCAGCATTGTTGACATTTTGAGCTGGTTATTTCTTTATTAGGGCGGCAGGGGGCTGTCTTGTGCACGGTAGGATGTTTCGCAGCATCCCTGGCCTCCTCTCACGCGATATCAGTAACACTCCCAACCTGCGACAACCCAAAATGTTTTCAGACATTGCCAGATGTCCCTGGGGAACAAAGTCACCCCTGGTTGAGAACCACTGCTCTGGATCCATAGTTCTCATCTAGGGTGTTGTAGAAAACCCCTTAGAGATGTGTCATCAGTTTTTGAAAAAATTTTAAAGTTTATTGTGTGTATATATATGGTGTAATATATCAGTATATATATGTTACGTGTATCACACTAACATGTAGAAATATTCATGAAATATGACATACGTACATGCACAAATATGTGTAATGTACATATAGTGTTATGTTTTATATATAAATACACATAATACAAATGGACATAAACAAAAATTTGTAATAAACACAAATATATATATATATATATAAAACGTGTGTAGATGTGTAAATAGCACATGTGTGCATATACCTGTATGTGTATATATGCATATATACACACACACACACACGTGTGTGTGCATATATAGCATGAAAAGCCGTTAACATGCCTGGCTCACCATAAATGCAGTCAAGGCAGTTAACAGCTATGTTGACGAACACAGCCTTGCAGCCAAGCAAGTGGCGACATAAGTGTGCGTAGCCCACCATTCAGTTGTGTTAGTGGTCTGTTTAGTGTTTGGAGTCTGGCAGTTCCTTCAAGTAGATTGCCCAGAATGTTAGTATTTGGAAGTGCTCCTTAATTTAGAGGTTGAAAACCACTGTTCTAAATAGGGTATAATAGTATGTTCTTTGTAGAGGTCCTATATAGAATAACATTCTAGAACTGTGTGTGTGTGTGTGTGTTGATAGGTAGGGTTTGGGTGATTTTTATTTGCATCATTCTACCTTCTTTTTGAAAGTTTTTTCGAACGGGCATTTATCATCTTTACAATGAGAAAAATTCTCTGATGGGGCAACAGCTGTGGAAGTGCCTTTGAGAGAGGGTTGGTTCAGTTGATGCAGGAACATGTAGAGGTTTCTAAGATTCTGCTGCCTCCTGCCCTCCCCCAGCTATGCCATCCTCTGGGCAGGTCTCTGGGGCAGCAAAATTGTCACGTCACCTAGTCCAGCCCCTGAAGGAAAGCCTGGATTCTTTGTATCATACCTGTCTACACTGCATGGCACAGTATAGGTACTGAAAAAATGGTAGACTGGGTCTGAGGTGTAACCCATCTCTTACAGCTGGTTCCTTAAATGTGGGTTGGCTTTGATAGGAGAGGAGGAAGAGCTGCCTTGAGCCCAAAAGTAACTATGGGAATCCTTCCCCTTGCACCGTTATCCTCAGATTTTCATTCCCAGGGATTCTCTTTTCTCCTGCTCTGTCCCAGGGATCTGTCTTTCATCAAGGTGATAAATGTGGGCCAGCGATTTTTAGTGAACAGAGTCCAGGACTACATCCAGAGCAAGATAGTCTACTACCTCATGAATATCCACGTGCAGCCTCGCACCATTTACCTTTGCCGGCACGGAGAGAGCGAATTCAACCTCTTGGGGAAGATTGGGGGCGACTCTGGCCTCTCGGCACGGGGCAAACAGGTGAGTGGTTCGGCAACAGGCTGGATTTCCTAGGCTTAGAGTTGGAGGAAGGGCATGGCAGAGGTCACCTCTCTTATCCCCTTACTTCTTCCTAAATCCCACTGGGGCTTAGGCTATGGTTACAGATAGTCAAGCAAATGCTGAAGACATTTTCTCATCCACTGATCCTGGCTGTGCTGTAATGTTGATAACTTAGAACCACTTCTGCTCTTCATGTGATTGTCAGATATTTCTTGGGCGTGACTTATGTCCCTAGCACAGTACAGGATGCTCCATTTGAAGTTCATTTCCCCTTGGGTTTATCGTAACTGTGTAGCATGCTTTGAATTTTGACCATGGTCCTACATGTTGTCTTCTACAGGCCAAGTTAGCAATGGTGCGTGTGTGTGTGTGTATATCTCCCTTTAAAATTTTATCTCAAACCCCAGTTTGCCCAGGCTCTAAGGAAGTTTCTGGGGGAACAGGAGATAACAGACCTCAAAGTGTGGACAAGCCAGCTGAAGAGGACTATCCAGACTGCTGAGTCCCTGGGTGTAACATATGAGCAGTGGAAGATTCTGAACGAGATTGATGCTGTGAGTAAGAGATGCGGATGGCTGCGAAGTCAGTGAGAGCCTCTGATTCAGGCAGGAATTCTCAGAAGTCACGATACGGGCAGCTTTATCTAGAAAACCAGAACTACAGGGTAGCAGTAGTTGGGGAGGAGGTGGGAACAATTCCACCCCCAGCCAGGACTGCCTGCCTGCTTGAGCTCTGTGCTGGTGATGGGCCCAAACCCAGCCGCTCTCGTACCTGCAGAAAGGGAGGTTCCATTTTGTTCCTTTGCATATTTTTCTCCTGGGAAAGAGAAATAGCTAACAACTCACTTCTTTCATTTCTGGTTAGATCATTTGGTCAAATATTCTGGAAAAGTCCTTTCCAAATTTTTCTTGGCTTTTTCT
The DNA here is from genome assembly GCF_003009895.1 of Hyaena hyaena. NCBI lineage: Eukaryota > Metazoa > Chordata > Mammalia > Carnivora > Hyaenidae > Hyaena > Hyaena hyaena. Next base: position 71,764 of record NW_024081060.1, on the reverse strand, counting down.
GTTCTTGAGCACAAAAGTAGGCCTTCCTTTCCTTCCTTTCTTCCTTCCCTCCTTTTTTCCCTCCCTCCCTTCCTTCCTCCCTTCCTTCCTTCCTTCCTTCCTTCCTTCCATTCTCTCTCTCTCTCCCTTCCCTTCCCTTCTCTTTCTTTCCTTCCTTCCTCCCTTTCTCCCATTATTATTATTATTTTTAAATTTTCCATCCAAGTTAATTAACATATAGTGTAAAAATGATTTCAGGAGTAGAATTTAGTGACTTATCACTTACATATAACACCCAGTGCTCATCACAAGTGCCCTCCCTAATGCTCCTCACTCATTTAGTCCATCCCTCCCACCCAACTCCCCTCCAGAAACCCTCAGTTTGTTCTCTGTATGTAAGAGTCTTTTATGGTTTGTCTCTCTTTCTCTCTGTTTTTATTTTTTCTTTCCCTTCCCCAATGTTAATCTGTTTATCTGTTCCACATATGAGTGAAGTCATATTATACCTGTCTTTCTCTAACTGCCTGATTTCACTCAGCATAATACACTCTAGTTCCATCTGTGTGGTTGCACATGGCAAGATTTCATTCTTATTCATCAAGAAGGAGACCTTTCTTTTTCACTTCTTCCTTTCTACCTTTTTTATGCCTTCTACAAGAATTCTCTGGTCCCTTCAGAGTCCTCTCCTTCCGTTTCCTGTCCCTTGTAGCCTACTGGCTTGTCTTGACCTTTGACTCCTGCGAAGTAGTTGGAGTAAGTGGCAACTTTAGCAGCCCCGTCCTGTCTGTAGCAGCCCTCCCCGCGCCAGCCTCAGGCACCCTGGCTGGTCAGTGGCAGTGCGGGCAAGCCCTTGGCGTGGTGCCTGGCACGTAGTGAGAGCTGGGGGTCTTCGGCGTTGCCCCCCTTGTGTGGGTGGCTGCGTTGGCCAGTCTGCCTCCTCCAGACGGCGTGGCTCCCCGCAGGGCGTGTGCGAGGAGATGACCTACAAGGAGATTGAGAAGCAGTACCCAGAGGAGTTTGCGCTTCGAGACCAAGAGAAATACCTGTATCGATACCCTGGCGGGGAGGTGAGATTCCCCTCACATGGGGCAGCCGCCCAGCGCTCTGTGGGGGGTTCAGCTTTAACTTGGGGGAAAGGTTGAATGTGATGTGGAGGGTCTAGAAAGGGTGGTCAAGGCATCGTGTCGTTTTTTTCCTTCTGCCTTTGGGTCACACTGTGTTTAATTCAGCTCAGACAGTTGAATGTCTCATTAAGATCTCCAGGGCAAAAGGTGACAGGATGTCTTCTGTGTTGAGTAACTGCAGAATCAACATCATCTTTTTTACATCTGTTTTTCGTACCACCCCCTCTGACCCACCCCCACCCAAGCAACTATGGGCCCCAAGTAAATATATGGGGCAGGAATGATTCCCCTGTCATTGGACGTGTTTGTGGCCATTCCCTGGCTTGGGTGGTCTTATAGTCTGGAGATGTGTGAGGCACCGGCAGAGGTCCGATGCCCCCCTCGGAGATTCATTCTCCTTGCCTCACATGCTGCGGGAGGAAAAAATAACACAGGCTGAATTCAGATTTCCTCTTTTGACCAGTAGTTTTCTCGGTCTGAATGTTGCTCTTGAGTATTCTCAAGAGATCCCAGGGCTGGGGGGAGTTAGCAGGCGACATGAAGTCGCCGAACCTCCAGGAGGAACGCCAGCTGAGGAAGACGGAGAAGTGGCCCCTTGACTCTGGACCCGGCCACCAACCTGGCTGCCGGCCTGTGGCTGGCCTCCTACCAGTCTCCCCACTTCCTCCACAGTCGTACCAGGACCTGGTGCAGCGGCTGGAGCCTGTCATCATGGAGCTGGAGCGTCAGGGCAACGTCCTCGTCATCTCCCACCAGGCTGTCATGCGCTGCCTCCTGGCCTACTTCTTGGATAAGGGTGCAGGTGACATTTGCAAGAAGGGCCAGGGGACACATTCATGGGGAGGGGGTCAGACTTGTGGGGGCACCAGGATCCTAGGCAACTGGACCTTCCCCTCTTCCACTCTTAATTAGAGTGCATTCTTTAGGCAGCTGTATGGGGTTCCCAGCACCCACTGGGCCAACTACTGGCTGAACTTACTCCCTTGGTACAAAAGCCCCCAGTGGAGAGTGGCCTCCGCTGGGGTTCATTGATCCTGCTTGGCTCAAAAGCCAGCGTCAAGCTGACACTCCTGGCAGAATTGAGATGTTCAGTGGTCAGACATTCCTGGCTTGTTATTTGGCTACAAGGAGGGTGGTGTCTTGAAATCATCTTCATTCTTTGGCTTCAGCGTAGGACAGTTTCTGGGTAGAGCCATAAGGAAATTGCTGGCTCGTCTAACCTTTCCCTTCCTGATCTACCTAAGCTGCTGGGAAGCCTGCAGGTTGGCCTCTGATGTACCCAGGTGGGCCTCCGTGTTCTCTTCCACGGGGTCCTGGCCACTGCTCTTACTCTTGTTTTGCCTGCGTGGAAGGATCCAAAGTGGACTGATTTCCTTTTTAGCCTCTCAGGAGCTTGGGCACCTTCTTTGGTGGCTGCCCTGATAATTGTCTGGGATTTAGGGGAGGGTCAGAGTAAAGAAAACTCACAGGCTTAGATTCGCCCACCAACTTGACCTTACGCCATAACACTAAGCAACTTCTCTCACCTGGTCTTTCTGCTTTCAGATGAGCTACCATACTTGAGGTGCCCTCTCCATACCATCTTCAAACTTACTCCTGTGGCCTATGGTAACTATGAGTTAAGCAGCTGGGCAGGAGGTGGGGACTGAAGAAAGTTGGGATATTTGAATTTTGTCTGGAAGTTCAGCCTCATAACCCCTGTATACTAGGGGAATCCCATCAGTGCCTTCCATTTTTAGAAGGATGGATGAATGGATGTTTGTATTTGGGGATATATACATACTTTTATGGTATGCTTCCCATACTGAAACGAAGAATTTTGCTTTGAGCTTTTTATTTTTTCCTGAAAGCCTGTTCTCTTTCCTCTGTTTTCTCAGGATGCAAAGTAGAAACCATTAAGCTCAATGTGGAGGCTGTGAACACTCACCGTGACAAGCCAACCGTAAGTATTTTTTCACAGATGGACAGACATGCAGCCTCCCTGCCACCTTGAGTCTTTGAACCTTTGACATCACGAGCCTAGTTTTGTTTATGCACAAAAGGAAAACACATCCAGAACTCCATGTCCTGGTAGCCTACTTCCTTCCAAAAGGAAGAGATACTGGAATTATTATTTTTAAAAATTAGTACCTCTTTCATGAGTCTTCACCTTGAACGGTAGCTCCTGGAAATCCAGTTAAATATGGAAAGTGTTTGGCTGAAGTGAGATACAAATGGTTTCACCCAGGGAATGTTCCCTTTAGAAAATAGCATCTAGGGGAGCCTGTACGCTGGGGTTAAGAGGAGTACATCCGTTCCTTGGTCTGTGTGATCTTAAATAAGCCCCTTCCTTTTGCGGGTCCTCTTTCTTCCTATGGAGTGTGATGCCCAAGGACCTTTAGCTACAACCCTTTAGCTTCCAGGGGCTGGGGAACAAGGCCATGGCCCACGTCTTACGAGAGGCTCTGTCTGCAGAGGAGCAAGAGTGGAGGAAACTTTTGGTTACGAGCATTGTTTAACCTTGATGAGTAGCTTTTGGCTTGGCTTTCATTTGTATGGTGTCCCTCCATTTCCAATCAGAACAACTTCCCCAAGAACCAAACCCCTGTAAGGATGAGAAGGAACAGCTTTACGCCTCTGTCCAGTTCGAATACAATAAGGCGTCCAAGAAATTACAGTGTTGGGAGCCGGCCCCTCAAGCCCCTCAGCCCTCTCCGTGCCCTGGACATGCAAGAAGGGGCCGACCAGCCGAAGACCCAAGTCAGCATTCCGGTGGTGTAACCCTGTGTCCCCCCACCCTACCCCCACCCCGGCTTGGCCTCCTGCCCTTGTCAATAATCACCAAGGAGTCATTTAACTTCTAGCCCCCACCCCTAGCAACACACCGTGGATCTCAACAGAGGACATGAGCTCATGTGTTTCCAGACCAGTCTTAGCTGTTCTCCAGTATGAAGCATCTCTCCGCCCAGGGGCAAGTTGACCAGTGGCTGTTGCGGGACATTTCCTCAGTTGGGATGGTCTGGAGGAGGAGGAAAAGGGATACACTCCCCTGGGTGCTTAGCGTAGCTGGCTCTGAGGTTAAGTATGCCCCATAGACTTGGTTTTTGTCCTGGGTGTCTAAACCCACTAATGTCCTTGTGTTGGTAAAGTGGGGGGCAGGGCAGAGGGCGGACACAGAAGCCCATTTTTCCTTCACTTCCATTTCTTCAAGGTGTGCTCTACTCACAGTCCTTACTTGCCTGCTTTGTTCCCCCTCCCTCATCTTCCCTTTGGATTTTCCGGTGTGATGCACGGCATTGTCATCGGTGTTTGTCGAGGTGGGAAGGGTGGTTGACAAGAGAGAAGTCAAGGCTCTGTTGACGCTCTCTGCAGGGGCCTTCAGTGGATCTGGACTCCAGGAGCATGATTTTTCCCCCCTCTCCTTTCCTCAAGCCAGGTCGTGAAAGGGTCAGCCCCGGCCTCAGAACATCCCACAGGTGCTCTGGAGCCTACAGGTGGACATAGAGTGAGAGCTCGCGCCTCGGTTCACGAGACCCAGTGTGAAGCGTGCGGTGCCCTGGGGGAGTGGGCTCTGAGCTTGCGGGAAGTATCTGGATGGGTAATTTTCCCTTCAGGAGCCCAGGCACAGGTCCTTCGGCGGCTGTGGAGTGAGGTTCAGGCCAGGACGGCCTCTGGCTCTTGCAGAGTCCATGTAGGGCCCGCACGTCTTTTTTTTTTTTTTTTTTCCAGCGGCTCCCAGCTTTGCCAACCACAGCAGCTTTCCTGCCAAGGCCAGTGACCTCTGGGGCCATTTAGAAGGACAGAGTTAAAGAGTCACCTCTGATGGGATTGCTCAAGCGGCAGAGAAGAGTTCACTAGAGCTGCTTCTGATTTTTCCGTAATTTTCAATACACTCCCCTCTTTACGTTAAAACAAATTATGCAAGAGCAGTTGTTTTTCCTTTATTCTAAATATGGAGGAGCCTGGTAATGAATTTAATCTCCCTCGCTGGCATATTCTTTTATCTCGTCTTGGTGTCCAGAAGTCTTTGGGGACCCTGAGGGGTCTAGCTTTTCATGGTCTGGAATTGCCTATTCTCTTCTGTCATGTTATTTTCTCAGTAAGGTTAATGTTTAGAGCAAGGGATTCGTATTAGCTCCTCGGTGACCCGTGACGGTGTACTGCCCCCACAGCCCCCTCCAGTTCTGTATCTAAGGCAAGAACATGTGTGCAGTTTTTGGAGAGAGAAGTCCAGATCTCATGAGAGTTTTTTAAAAAGTGATGGAATGAGTCCACACCTTGAAGTTCCTGATTTGTCTTTTAGAGGGAACCTATTTGCCAAGGGTGGTTTTGTTAGGTGACAGGTGACCTTTTGTCATGGCTGTCACCTAGAAGCAGTCATCAGGATCCTCTGTAGAACTTTTGAAACGTAGACATGCCTGGGTCCACTTCAGCCTTAACACTAACTCAGAATCTTTGGGATTGGGGTCTAGACACGCACGTGTTGAAGTAACTTCCTGAATTTTGGTTCCTGCTGCAGGTTATAACTCCATTTTATGAAGTTGTGGGGGAGAAGTACTGGAATAGTTCCTCGGACAGGGCGTAGGCCTAAGAATTCTGAATCCCTCTTGGCTCCGAAGGGACAGTTCTTTGGAGTCAGATGTGTGAGCAGATCACAGTATTAAACGAAGTGACGGCTGTGAAGGTAGTCTGCTGTGTTCTAGAGGGTTACTCTAGGTTCTAGTCCCATCTTTAATTCTTTGTATTGAACAAGTCACCGTGTGAATAAATGTCCTTGGGTGATAGCTGGGAATTTTAAGCACTCTGGATAAAGGCACAGAGATAAAACCTGAGGAAGATAAGGGTTATCGTCACAGACAGCCTACTTGTGACCACGAGTCCTTTATTCTTACGTTCTGAGTAGGACTTCACGGCCTTTCCAAAGGCTGCTTGCCTAGATTCTGCTCCTAATTGCGTCTAACCTGCTATTCCTGTTTCGCTATTACATTCTGTGCCCATAGTGGCTTTGTGGAGCTTGGGGGTGGTGGTGGGTTTGGGGGTAGAGTACACAGAGGTAGAAGAAAGGTCTTTGCCCTGAAGAAGGTTATAATAGAGACAGGGTGTATAATTTCTACTAAACGAACATTTGTGAAAGCGTGACACATTGGGTCTGTGCGTGTCGTGACAGACTTGAAAGAGCAGATTGAGAACTAGCTTCTCTTGTCTTTTAATCCTCAAATTAGCATTTAGCTCTTATTAACTGTACTATCTTTGGTTTCTAAAGATAAAAACGTGCATCATGCTAAGGGTCCACCCTATCTTACTGTCTCAGGTTTGTTTGTTTTCCTCCCAAGAAGTTAGAGTTAGGAATACAACTTATCTGTATTCCTAGACTGAATGGACGGGTGTATCCTGGGAGGGTCTGGGTGTTCCTCTTTGCACCCCACATTTGATCTGCAGAGGCACTGGCATTTAGAAGAGACATGACATAACCTTGGAAATGGACCCACCTTACAGTCTTTCTGTGAGTAGGGGATCTAGGTTCTGGAGAAGCTCATTGGTGCTTGGGGTAGCCAAAGGATGGGGAAGAGTGTCCAATAATTGAGAGAACTATATCCGGGTTACACAGTCTTAGGCACATTCCACTGTTTGTGCTGTGTTCAGAGGCCACGTGTTTCTTCTCAAGAAATGTGATAAATTTACCCAGGTTTTCTAGTATGCATTTTGACTTGGTCATGTTTGAAAATATTTTAATTTTGACAAATATCTAACAATTGAGTCAGATAGCAGCACTGGTAACCAGATTGGGGTTGATCTCTTACTTCCCACAGAGGTGACATCAGAAGTATGTCCAGGAATTTAATTTAGATGCATAGTGTCCAGAAGACTGTATCAAGTAGTAGTATATAGATGCTGACTGACTGGCAGACGTGGGTAGAGTCTGTACGTTGACTGACTGACTGAGAGACTATGGTAGGGTCTGATTGACAGACTCTAATAGGGTCTGTGCTGACTGACTAACAGATTCCAGTAGGGTCTGTATGCTGACTGACTGACAGACTCCAATAGGGTCTATGCTGACTGACTGACAGACTCTATTGGGGTCTGTATGCTGACTGACAGCTTCTAGTAGGATCTGTATGCTGACTGACTGACAGACTCCAGTAGGGTCTGTGTGTTGACAGTCTGTCTTCTAATTGTACCAGTGAATTGTATATGCATATTATTTAATTCTGTGTCTGTTACATGTGCCCTACAAAGAAAGGAAGTAAACACTTCACGTTTTGTTTTTTTTTTTAGGGTGACATTCTGTACACTATGATTTTTAATAGACCTTTCTTTTAGAGTAGCAGCCAAATTCCCTTCATTTTGTAGCAAAAGATGAAAACATCACTTGGGTTATTATTTTGTAAACTCAGCGAAGGAAATGCCTACTCAAAGCCTGAAATTGTTACCTCTGCCTGAATTCCTTCCATCCCTTCTCCCCCTTCTAGGCAGGACCTCCCTTTCATGCCCTGTTTCTGAACCTCCTGTGTCCTCAGTTCCCCATTATGGGAGGTAGCAGTGAGTCATGCTGCTGTGTCTGGCCGGCCATGCATTGGGCTCTTACTCATAATGTAATACCTAAAAGTGCAAAGGAAATTTTGCACTTAAAAACTGATTTTAAGAGTTGCCAAAGTATTCTTTCCAGTGAGCCTTTCACTGGGGATCTAGGACCAATATTTACCAACTCGGTGTTTTTGTATCTGAACTGCTTGTGTATATATTTTTTCTTATTGTGTTGGAATAACAAAATCAACTCATTCTGGTCTGGTGATGGTTTTACTGTGGCAAAAGCAAAGGACTGATCACGAGCTGTGCCCCTTGGAGGGGGTTGGAGATGGTTGAAGGGAATGGACTGAATTGGGAACTCACGTACTAGTTATCCTACGGATTTCCTAGGCACAGCTCTGGTGAAAAAGGAATGTGAGTCCTTACCAGCGTTCTGATTTAATCTGGTGACATTGATATCAAAATATGCCACTCAGATCCACAGAAGGTGTGTATAACTATATTTAAAATGTTTTTTTTTGTGTGTGTGTTTGTGTGTGTAGAATGGGTAAATAAAATTGTTGTGTAACTTGAACCTATCAGAAGGCTTCTGGGTTTTTTGTTTTGTATTTTGGATTGTGTTCTCCATCCACTCCCCCCATCTCTAAAACTATCTCATGCTGCTCCATGATCGAGCCTCAGACAAGCCAAAGCCAGTTGGCAGTGTGACTGGAGTCCTTGGTGTGGGCGTTGCTCTCTTCCACCACCTTCTGGAAAGCATGGGAAGGACGGTATGGAACGCACATGAACTTGAGTAGGAGTTGTGTGTACTTTCTGGCGTCTATAAGAATGAAGAAAAAATTACCTTTGTCCACACTGTACCATGACTCCCATTAGCAACATGTAACTCTATTGTAAAGAAAAAATGTAGAGATCTCTTAGAATTTAGTGGGCTATTCCTTCTAAAATATGACCTGCCTATTTCTAAAGAGCTTATAGCCAATGGGATAAAATGACCTTCATCTTCTGGGCCAGGAAATACAGGCAGAATTGTGTCACCGTCTCCTGCCTCATTCCTTGTTACCCTTGCAAGGAGCAGGAGCTCATCAGACATGCAGACTCTGGGGCCCAATCACAGGCCTGCTTAGTCAGAATCTTCCTCCTCCTGGGATTAGCAAGTGATTCAGATGCACATGTACCACTCAAGAAACACTGCTCTCGGGGGAAGAATTTCTCCAGATGAACATCAAATCCCAGTCTATGGGAAGAAGTTGATTTGTGCCACAACTGATTTCAGGGCGCACTGGGATAACTAGAACTGTAGAGACCCTCGTCACCAGCCACGTTGCCCAGACTGCGGTGCCATTTTCTCGGCATGGTCTTTTGGCTGATAGCTGCCTGCGTGCTCTCCTTTTACCACAGGGCTTCCGACAGCTTGTGCCTCATATCTTGGGTTTATAGCTTACGGTCTAGGTCTGGAAGAAGTACATGGTCCGGCATGGGTACAAAGGTTGGTTTCTCAGGGAAAGAAAGCCCCTGACCGTACTGTTAGAGTTTGGCTGAGTCCCAAGGGTAAAGGGGTGTGTGCGAGCACACCAGAGTGTCCGTGCGCGTGTGCGGACGTGGGATCTGGCCTGTGGGGGAGCAGTGGAAGGCAGTGGAAGGGATTCTGCATTACTTTTTCTTGTCCCTTTGTGGTGGTGTAATGGCTTTCTCTCTTCTCCGGCTCCTAGGCAGAGACCATGCTGGCTGTGTCCCGGCGGTCTTCAACGGCGTCCCTCACACCGTGCTCCTGATGACAAGAAGTTCTGAGGCCACACTGCCCCAGGATCTACTATAAAGCTTGGGACGTCAGCTCCGCAGGGGCTTGATCAGGAAGTTGAGCGGGGATTGGACATTGGGGGCCCCCACAATGAGGCCTGGAAAAACACCACATTTCTTCCCCTCACGCCTAATGGGATTTCTGTTACACTGAGAAACTTCACTTCCCTGTGCCTCAAAACATCTAACAGCCTGAGTCCATTAGTTTTCATTACCTCTCTGCTGGGTGTGACCTCGGTTGGTCAGACTTGTCCCTTTTGGGCATTTGACTTCCTACCTGCAACTGTATTCCTGGCTGGCTGTTCTTTCCTGAAATGCAAGTGCACCTCTTTGGATTTAATTGTTTCCAAGTGAGTGGGCTGAGCCTGGCAAGCCTTTTCTGTGCTCTGAGAGCTGGTCTCTGCGCCCATTCCAGGCGAGCGGGCTAGAGTACGACATGCCTTATGCGAGCCGTCCCTTCCTTGTCATGTTGGAAACGAGACAAATTCACCAGGTGAATAGAGGGTATTTGAGAAATTTAGCCCCCGAAACATCTCTGCTGTGGTGATGGAGGAGCAGCATCAGTGAGCTACCTTTTCATTTAGAGGAGGTTTCCTCGTTCGAGGCCCCATAAGGGCAGGATCTGACTGCAAGACTCCCCAGAATGGGTACCCATCTTCCCTTTTCATAAGTAGCTACTGTATTTCCTACGTGATGCTGGGTCCCTCATAGCTGCAGAGGGATAATGTCATTCTCCGGTGGGTGAGAATGAGGGCAAGAAAGAAAAGTAGGGCTCCATTTACATTACCTGAAGAAGTAAAGAGGGTTCCTTGGGAATCCGTTCTACCAGGAGGGTTCTTGCTTCAGAACAAGTGCAGGGAGACACAACTTTCTGTGGCGTCTGTCACAATGATGTGGTGTCTACGAGAGCTGTCGCCGCGACATCAGCAATAGTCTTCTGATGCCTGCCTCTTAGCTGATTGTCACCATCGAAGTCTACTGGTCTGCTCTCTCAGGTAAAACACTGAGGGGGCAGGGGAGAACCACATCCTTGATACATCCGTCATTTGGTTTCCCTTAAAGATAAGCCAGGTAATCATTCTCTCCATCAGTGGTTGTCAAATGTACAGATATCTCTGTCAGTGTGATTTTAATCTGTCACTTACTCCAGAGGAAGGTGTGGAAGCTGTGAAGGATCTTACAAGGAAAATCCTTTTTTTTTTTTTTTAAGGAATAGTAACTTTTTAGCTTTTTAAATAATTTTTTCCCTTTCATGCAAATACCCACTTGCTGAGCAAGAGGGTAAGTAGCAAGAAAAGTAACGAAATGCAGCTTTTCCCAAATGGTTCTTTTATACTGCGGATGATACAGGGCTCTGGTCCCCAAGCTGTGATGAGCTGGGCTGCAGGCAGCTCAGCATCCAGTGACCAGGAGCTGCTTTTATACGCACAAAGCCGCCTTCAGAAAGGCTCCTGGCCCTGCTCCGTAGCAGGTGTCCTCACCCAGCTGCTCGCAGCATGCTGTACTGTGCCGAGTCTGCTCATGCGAAGCGGGTATCTTTCTGCATCTGAACACGGTGTCTGCTGATGATCAGATAATGTTCTGATTTAGTTATTTATTCATCCACGTGAGATATTTCGAAGTCCCGGTATTAGCGTTTGCATGTGTTTAACGAGAACGTAAGATAATTGGTGGTGTCAGTTTTTTGGTAGAAATTTAGGTAGTTTGAGGTTTTAAGTCTGATGTCCATCGTATTACCTTAAATTAAATTTCCAAGGCATAGGTATGTGTCTTCTGTGAAAGGATGATGACTGTTAAGACACAGAGGATTGCTTTTGAATAGGTTTTTTCTCATTGATTTTTATTTTAAGTATCAACCAAGAGACGCATTTCTCTGGAGAAAATAAAATCATGCTAAAGTATGTGAGTAATGTGTATTGCTTTGTAATAAGAAACATAATAAAAGTTATTTTTAATTTAAAGATGGATTTAATTTAATTTGGACATCACACACAAACAAGGATAACATTTGGTGCGTTACACCTAACAACGTGTCAGTACCGTGCAAAATGTTTTTGAAACTAGCTTCTTTAAAATGATTCTCAAATTACCAGACTATATATTTCCAACTAGTGTTTTAACTGGTGACTCCTGCTTTTATCAAGCTCCATTAGCCATTTTAAGATGGTATCAGGGGGACGTTATTGCCATGTATTACCCACATTCTGCAGGCTTTTTTAAACTTCTTTAAAGAATATTTAATGATCACTGATTGGTTGCCATGCAGCGTAACACCCAAGTCCCCGTCTCCTTGTCTTAGAAAGGTCTCTACACACTCGTACAGGGGTTAATCTTATTCAGCAGTCAAGCCGTCATCTGTAGAAGGCTAAGCATGTCTGGGATCATTTTCCCCACTAACCCTGATTAAGTGACTCACCTCAAGACTGATGGAGTTTTTGTCAAAGTCCACACCTCCAAACAAGGTAAATTGTATGATGTGTAACAATGAGGGCCTGATAAACATATACTATTTTTATTTTTTATTATTGAAAAATTTGTTTCCAATGTTTATTTTTGAGAGAGAGCGAGCATGAATGAGGGAGGGACAGAGAAAAAGAGGGACAGAGGATCTGACATGGGGCTCAAACCTACGAATCGTGAGATCATGACCTGAGCTGAAGTTGGTTGCTTAACCAGCTGAGCCACAGAGGTGCCCCTATAACAAACTATTTTTAATTTTTTAATGTTAATTTATTTTTGAAGAGAGAGAGAGAGAGTGCAAATGGGGGAAGGGCAGAGACAGGGTGACACAGAATCTGAAGCAGGCTCCAGGCTCTGAGCTGTCAGCACAAAGCCCAATGTGGGGCTCGAACCCACTAGACATGAGATCATGACCGGAGCTGAAGTTGGCCACTTAACTGACTGAGCCACCCAGGCGCCCTCAGACTATTTTTTAATGTAGCTAGAAACTTTAATAAAGATATCAGAATTAAAAAAATGACTCCACAGATAGTGCTCCTGTATTGAGTGATGGTCACTATTTGTCTTATTTCTGTAGCCTTAATTATTACATCAAGTCTTTAACCTCTCCCAGATCTTCACTGGGGACTCCCCATGAGGAGGTCAGCCTTCAGGCTTACTAGCTTGCCTAGGTTGGTGACCACCCCACTGGCATTTCCTGTGGCAGTCCAGCAATAGCCATCACCATGCTTTATTGTCTCGAAGTATTCTGCACCATCTGACCTCTGGTAGGGTCCCCTCCCTAAGGAAAGAAAAAAAAAAAAAACCCTCAAGGCAACCCGGCTATATGCGTATGTGACAACATCCCTCAGGACCTTGTAACATGAGACCACTTAATCAGACTACATGTTTGTGTGTTACCATATATGGGAGGCAAAGAAGTAAAAAATACATAAAAACCTATGCCACGTGGCTTTCGGGGCTCAGCTGTCCGGGTATGAACCCAACTGAGCAGTTCCCGCACTAAGCTGCTTCCTGGAAGGAAAAGCCTCAGTGTCACAGCTCCCCGCGAGAATCCTGCCACAAACCTACTTTCGTGGTCTTGAACTCATTTGAGAATTTGACAAAAGCTAAGGGCCCTCTTACCCCCACGCCCCAAAGGTAGATACATGTAAACTTCACATACAGTTTGGGGGGGGGGGTGTCATAACCTCAGGGTAGCAAAGCAGGAGCTAGATGATATGTACACAGCCCATCTCTCTTTCCTTTGACATTAAAAAAACAAAAAACAAAAAACCAGGAGACATCTGATACTTTTTTTTTTTTTTTTTTTTAATTAATTAATTTATTTCTAGGAGAGAGAGAGAGAGCGTGAGCAGGGGAGGGTCAGAGAGAGAGGGAGTCACAGACTGAAGCAAGCTCCAGGCTCTGAGCTGGCAGTCAGCACAGAGCCCGACGCGGAGCTTGAACCCACGAACCGCGAGATCATGACCTAAGCGAAAGTCGGACGCTTAACCGACTAAGCCACCCAGGCGCCCGACATCTGATACTTTCTTAAGCAGAGGAGAATATATGGGATTCTGAAACACTTACATTTTTAAACCAGACATTGTAGAATAGCTAGGAATTTGTATTTTAACAACAGAGCATCACTAAGCACAGGTGGGGCCGTGTAGTGTTTTGTTTTTCTTAACCTCAAGGTGCAGAGTGTGCCTGCTTTTTGTTGTGAAGCCAATGCACACTGCTCGTGCCCACAGACAGAGCTCCATTCTGGTTCCCTATATACACTGTTGGCAGTATGCAGCACCTTACCTGCAAAAACTAGGTCAGGTTCAAGACCCAGTTTCTCCTTGCAAATAAATAATTTCGCATGCGCAGGAGCCCTTGGGAAGCAGCGTTGCAGATCTCATAGAGCCTGGCCTCCAAACATGCAGTGTTCCACCAACCATACAGCCTACGTTCAGAGAACAGCTTCTTTATCCATTTGCATTTTCCTCGTTAGTGATCCTCTCACCTTTTTGTTAACATTCAGTCTTCATTTGCCAGGTTCTCTCCTCTTTTGTCCATTGCCTTTTTAGAATTTAGGGCTGGTAAGGGAAACAGTCTCTGGGCGCAATTTAATAAACACTCTTTTCTGAATTTAAATTCCTGGGTCATTTTACTCAAACGGTGGTAGATCCTTATTTGCTTGCATTCATCGGTGTTTCAGATTAGAAGGTGAAGGTGCCAGCAAACCCAAGATAATGGCGCCTTATCTGTGACCCAGGGTTTCTCTCCTCCACAAGCAAGTGTGGAGAGAAGCAGTGTGGGGACAATAAGCAGTCTAGGACCGGAATGTAGCTTCCCCAATCATCCAGGACCTTCTGTCCCTCTGTCCTGTGATGTTAACTCATCATCCTCGAGATGATTCTACCCCAGTAGTAGTACAACATAGCTATTTGAGCTACAGAATCATGTCTACATGTCCATCAGCAGGACGGAGCACAGAGGCCACACTTAACTCTCTTGCTGTAGTGTGTCTGCCTGGCTCACCACCGAAGCTTATACTACAATGTCTCACGAACAATTAGACCTTTTAAAACATATTAGTTTTATTCTCACGTAATCTGCATCAGGGTTACTTTTCTGGCCCAGATTTTTCTTGAGGAGACATTCGAGAGACATCAACTTGATATATATTTTTTTAAAAATTGGAGAAGCATTTTAAATCTTTTCTGAGTTATCTTGACAAAGACCAAAGGGAATCCACCCGTAACATACTTGAGAACTTCTTTAAATGTCTTTTTCCAATTCTCTTAAAACCTCACGTGCACACAACAGTTTAACGCCCCACAACTCCCTGGCTGATATCTCCACTCACCTCCTTAGTGTCTTCCACTAATCACTGTCAGCCTATTCCTTTGTTGAGTAAGCTAACTAGTCAGGACAACTTCTGCACTTGACCTGTTACCCCAGTTCTCCAGAAAACAACTCGGATCCTATCAAATTGTCCTTAATGCCTAATGGTCTGGAAGTGTTTGTGAATTCTCATTTATTAATTTTTCGAAGCTTGGATGCTTGTAATAAAACATATAGTCCTACACTCCCTTATATGTCATCTTAAAACCCAAAAAGCTTTGAAAACAAAGTTTTCTTCTAATTTATTTGACAGGAAATCTGACCTAAACTTTGTGAGGATATTTATAATCTCTGTATATCTCACCTAGTATAAATATTTTTGCATTTCATAGAGAAATATTAGTAAAACAATATTCTAAATAATATAGTGCCTTTCTGAAGCCCTAATATGGATCCAAAAGAAACCATTGAGATGAAGAATTACTTGCAATTATTTCCTGTAATAATACTCTATTTTCTCAGGTGTTTAGGAATTTCTCATTTAGGGATAAACAAATTTCTAATTTTAGGAGTAAGCAAAATTTTCTATTTTTTAAATCATTTATTGTACAGACAATATATACATTATATACTGGGGAACTTGTATTCCTCACTAAGTAAAATATGTAATGTGTTAAGAAAAATTACTCAAAACTTGACAAAAGAAAAAGAAAACACTAGAGAAAATTTTTTCAGTAAATTACTGAGTACTGTTTTGTAGACCCTCTCTGGGTTTATTGATTTCACAGGAGTGTGTAATTTTTATCGACTGTCAATCAGTCTTTTTTACACCTCTTTAAGACTAAAGGTTAATTTGTAGAAAATGGATAAGAATGCAAATGATTCTTTTACTGAAAACAATGCAAACGATTCCTGATGACAAAGCAAATGAGTTTTGTCCAGAAGAGATTCAATTAATTTCCATCCATTAAAAAGCTGATTCCAAATATTACAGGTTGTTGCCATGTATGATATTAACCAGTTTTACATTGAATAGAAAATCACTTCAGAAGCCCTTTGACTGAACACATAAATCTCTGTTCCTCAAGTTCTTTGAATTAGGTGTAGCCTCTTAATTCATGAGTAAAATCTTTGCCACATAGTCATTGTATACTTATATGAGTGTCATGGTATTTAATCTTTTGAGAATTATACTTCATTTTTTTAAAGTTTACTTATTTTGAGAGAATGAGAGAGTGAGCGAGCGAGCATGCAAGAGGGGGGGGCGGGGAGAGGGACAGAGGGAGAGAGAGAATCCCAAGCAGGCTTCTTGCTGTCATCACAGAACCCAGTGTGGGGCTCTGTCTCAGGAATCATAAGATCATGGTTCCAAACCAAAATCAGGAGTCGGATGCTTAACTGATTGAGCCACCCAGGGCGCCCCTGAGAATTATACTTTAAAGAATACTTGCACTAGGGGTCCCTGGGTGGCTCAGTTAAGTGTCTGACACGATCTCAGCTTAAGTCTTGATCTCAGGGTTGTGAGTTCAAGCCCACCTTGGGCTCTATGCTGGCTGTGGAGCTTACTTAAAACAACAACAACAAGGTACTTGCACTATCAGTTGAGTGAAAACATGGATAAATCATAAAGGTAGTATACCACAAATGATCAGTTATCAATATGGATTTGAGGGGCTGTGGTACAGTTTCTCTATGACTCTGTTCTTTTTATTTATCCTGCATTGCTCATACTTACTTAGTAAACAATTCTGCTTTGCATTATGAAGTACCAAGAAAGGAAATACAAATGCACTCGGCACAATCTTCATCCTAGAGAAAAGATTGTTAACAGTCTCGTGTGGGAGAAAGACATGAACAAATCATCATAAAGTAATGATAATAGATGGAGAAGAGAAAAACGTTTAAGCTCTTACTGTGTCCCGGGGCACCTGGGTGGCTCAGTTGGTTAAGCGTCCGACTCTTGATTTTGTCTCAGGTCCTGATCTCATAGTTGACGTGATCGAACCCTGCAACGGACCCTGCACTGACAGCACAAAACCTGTTTGGGATTCTTTCTCCCTCTCTCTCTGGGCACTCCAACTCTCATGCTCTCTTTCAAAATAAATAAAAAACATTAACATGGATGGAACTTGAGAGTGTTATGCTTAGCGAAGTAAGTCAGGCAGAGAAGGACAGATACCATATGTTTGCATGTATAGGAGGATTAGGAGGAACTTAACGGAGGACCATGGGGGAGAAGAAGAGGAAAAATTAGTGGGGGAGAGGGAGGGAGGCAAACCATGAGAGACTCTTGAATGCCGAGAACAAAATGAGGGCAGATGGGGNAAAACCATGAGAGACTCTTGAATGCCGAGAACAAAATGAGGGCAGATGGGGTGGGGGGAGGGGAAGGGGGGTGATGAGCATGGAGGAAGGCACTTGTGGGGATGAGCACTGGGTGTTATATGGAAACCAATTTGACAATAAACTAGTTAAAAAAAACATTTAAAAAAAAACCAAAAAGACCTTATTGTGTCCTGATGCTTTATATTTATTATGATGCTTTATATTATTTCATTAAAACCTAACAATTTGGAGGAATTTTACCCCCAATTTTATAATTGGAGCACGGACAACCAGCTAATTGCTATAATAACCGTGAATAAAAGGTGGGAGAGCCCAAAAGCAATTCTATGTGTTTTAATTCCTGAGACCAAAGCTTTCCCCTCATTTCCCTTGGAAAATCATTTGGTTGACTCTGGACTCAGGCTAAATCCTGACTTCCAAAGCCCCACAGGATGGAACTCTGGCACAGGCCTGGCAAATGAGGTCAAAATATCCCTGCAGGACTTTGGAGTTCTCTCAGGTTTGGAAATAACTGGGATCAGCTCCTTGCTGGTAAGCCACAGATCTGGAAGGTCAGAGAAAAGTACTGTTTGTTTCATTCCTTGAGCTTTCCAGCCTTCAGTGTTCGGTGCTGCCGGGACACCTGGTATTTGAGAGACGGGCAGGAGGTGGCCCTCAGAGTTGTGTCGCACTTGGAAAAGCACCAGAGGTTGGTCTCCCGCCCCCCCCCATCCCCCACAACGCTGAAGAGAGTCACAGAACCTGGAAAGTAAACATGAGCAAATATTGACAGAAGTGAGAGTTGTGGTAAAACCATCTGACCCAAGCCTGCAGTTCAAAGGAACTGGTCAACTGGATTTGCAGGACAGGATCGGGCAATTTCTACAACTAAGTTTTAAAACTGGCAGCCCAGCAGCCACCCCTTTGTGTTTTTGCAAAATCCCTTCCTGTACTAACTTCCTTACAGCTGTTCCTATTTCCTGTGGTGGAATTTTGTTTTTTCCATTCTTCCTAGGGAAGAGAAATCAGTACCACATCTTCTCCAGAAGGGAGGTGGTTGGTATCTTAAGTGGTGTTAGAAGAGCTACTTTGATCAAAACCAGGTGTCTGTGTTGGGTGAATTCCAACACGGGTCAAGCAACTGATCACAAGATGTTTTTGCGGGTTGTGTGCTATCTTGTGGTTGTGTGGCTGATTCCTGCCTCATACGGTGCGTATGCTTAAGGTTAGTTTATAGGATACTTGATATCAGTCTGTGGGTTTTGAAGCATGCTGTCTATGGTTTTAATGAATTTTAAGTTAATGAAATGTATTTCCTTTATTGAAAAATATCAAATGACTTGGCCTAATGCTCTGTACTCAATAGGGGCTTAATAAATATTTAACGATAATTCTGCTCTATGAAGTGGGTGGTTCACTGCTTACTTGCTCTTTCTGTTTTGGGAGCAAAAATACCAACTTCAAAATCTTGAGAGGTCTTACCTGTTATAAACTCCAGAAATGCTATTTGGAAGGGGAATTGTTTCTTTAGGGTCGAACTGAATGTAATTCCTGCTATTCTTTTGAAAACAAAACTTTAAGAATTATTGGGAAGGGAGGGATGTGGATGGACACGGACATGGAAGAGCACAAGAAATCAGAATCAATAATCCAGGAAAAAGACACTCAGATGACTGTCTAATAGGGCTTCCTCACAGCACATGATATGCCAGGTGAATCCGTTTTCTTTTTCTTCTCGACAGAGAGCTGTCCAGAACTTCCCCCGGTGGGAAATAGCATATTTGTTGCAATGAAGGTGGAAGGACAAATTCTGGGGACTTACCTTTGTATCCAGGGCTACCACCTAGTAGGAGAGAAAACCTTTATTTGCAATGCGTCTGGGGAGTGGAATACCACCACTCCCATATGCCAGTGTAAGTTGAACCTTTGTTTTTTTGTACTTCAGGTCTTCTCACTCCATTCTTTCACATCCTACCTCCAGTAGGCCATGTTAAAACTTTATAAGAAAAACAATTCTCAGCCTCTGGGAATCAATGTTTAATGTGCCCCAGGGTGGAACTTCTCTTAGAATGTACACGATCAGCTCCTGCTCAGTATCAATTTAATTAGTTGATTAATCGAATTACCCTCAATCACCCCTGCAGGGAGGAAAAAATTCCCTCTATATATTAAAACTGCCTTTCGGGGGCTGTAATTTGTTTAACATCATACTCCTTAAAAAGTTTTATGTTATAGAAATCTTTCTATATGTACTCATCACCGAGCTTCAACGATTACCAACATGTAATGAATCTTTTTTTCTCTACAATTCTGGTTTGCATTATTATTATTTTGAAGTAAATATGTCATATTTTATTTCATCCATTATATAACTTTTGAACTGGGAGACATTTGTGTTCTCAATTTACAGATGTGATAACTGAGATCTAAGTGATTTGCTCACGTTCACAAAACTCATTTGTGGTGTCTATAGAGACAGAGAATAACTAGTCAATATCCTCGCTGTTATTAGTAGTTTTAGGAATAGTTCGGTTTGCTCTCCTTTATATCTAGAGTAAAGCACACCAAATGTTTATCCTTTATTTACATGACCAAGTTCATCTTCTCTCCTGTTTTTTCAGAGGGGGGGAAGCAAAATGAAACAAAGTACAAACTGATGAGTGTTGTGTATACTTGTGGTGGAAAGGAAAGGAATCACTTACCTCCAACATAGGGCAAAGTATTTTCAGTAACGCTTACCAGGATGATGAACATGCTATTGATCATTTCCAGTTATATGCTTAATTACTTTTAGTAAGTTCAAGTGCCAACTTGAACAACTTTCACTCTTGTGCATGACCAAGACCTTTCCAACCACACTTAGGCCAACCTAGTCTCTTCGCGTCCTGCATCGATATGGTACCAAGAAGGAGTCCCTGTTAAAAAGAGAAGTTTTAGTTCTGATTTCTGTTCTCTCAACGAAGTCTGAGGAAGTCTAGCCTCTGCACTGGTGGACTTCCTCCTGCTCTTTCGGATCACTTCCTGTGTTCTTCCTCAGTGGGCCACTGTCCTGACCCTGTGCTGGTGAATGGTGAACCCAGTTCCTTGGGTCCTGTGAATGTGAATGACAAAATCACTTTTAAGTGCAATGAGAACTATATCCTCATGGGCAGCAACTGGAGTCAGTGCATGGAGAGCCACACGTGGATGCCTCCCTTGCCCATCTGCAAAAGCAGTAAGTATAAGAGACACAAGTGTCAATCCAAAGATACTGATCAGAATGACACCCTAGACATTTGCCACATCCCTGTGATGATGTTTTCCTCTTTTTTTTTTTTTTTTTTTTGTATCTGGGAAGGGTCTGGGATCTTGGAGGCAAAGAAACAAATGGAGCTCACAGAGCCAAAACTCACTGCAAATGATATATTCTAGTGAAACGAAAAGCCTCCAAACAATAGACACTTTTTTCCCCCCTCTCAAGTAGGATTCCTGTCCTATTAAGTCCAACAAAGGATAGTTTGAGGCATCTGGCTTTTTTTGTTTGTTTCATGATAATGACTTAAAGTTCTTATTTGAAAAATACATGAAAACAAGGGGAATGGACCATATCACCCATTGCAAAATTATATAAAATAAGGGTTGAGGGGCACCTGGGTGGCTCATTCAGTTAAGCATCCAACTTCGGCTCAGGTCATGATCTCACCGGTTCTTGAGGTTGAGCTCTGTGTCAGGCTTCGTGCTGACAGCTCAGAGCCTGGAGCCTGCTTTGGATTCTGTGTCTCCCCCTCTCTCTCTGTCCCTCCCCTGGTCACACTCTGTCTCTGTCTCTAAAAAATAAATAAACATTAAAAAAAATTTTAATAAGAGTTGAAAGTACCTCCTTCTAACACAGTAATTCACAGTTTTCAGAGGAAATTAGTTGGAATGTGTTTGTTTCATGACATTTTCTTATGTTTATGCAGACATTTAAAATAAACAAATGCATACACACATATCTACACACATAAATGCTTACAAATATGGGGTTTATGTGTTATTTAAATTGCTTTTATTGACGTAACATCATACATGGGAATCTTTTTCGATCAGTATATGTGGCTCTATCTCCTGCTTTTCTTTATTTGTTTTTTCTATCTCCTAGTATTCCACATCTCTAATATTGATGAACATTTGCTCTATTTCTGTATTTTTGCTATTATAAACAATGCTGAAATGAATGTTATATATGTATACAGATACATATATTGTTATGTCAATGCTATTATTTCTGTAGGATAGATTCCTAGAATGATTGATGGGACATTACTTATTTGTAAAATATACTTAAAAGATCCAAGAGGGACAGCTGGATGGCTCAGTCGGTTAAGCGTCCGACTTCGGCTCAGGTCATGACCTCATGGTTGGTGGGTTCGAGCCCCACATAGGGCTCTGTGCTGACAGCTCAGAGCCTGGAGCCTGTTTCTGATTCTGTGTCTCCCTCTCTCTCTGACCCTCCCCTGCTCACGCTGTTTCTCTCTCTCTCTCTCTCTCTCTCTCTCTCAGAAAAAAAAAGATCCAAGAAATTCTACTAAAAAACTTTATTCTTGGACACAAAATAAATATTGAAAAATCAATAGTATTACTTTCTAATAATTATGGTACGGTGCTCGCTTCACCAGCACATATACTAAAATTGGAACGATACAGAGAAGATTATCATGGCCCCTACGCAGGGAGGACACGTAAATTCGTGACGTGTTCCATATGTTTTGGGCATGGAGGAGGGCACTTGTTGGGATGAACACTGGGTGTTATATGGAAGCCAACTTGACAATAAACTTTGAAAGAAAGACAAAAAATAAATAAATTTAACTAGAATTAAAACATATTATTGGAATAATATCAACTATAAAATGATCATGTGTATTAATATGTTCTAATACTTTAAATATAAATGTAACATAATAATTAATATCAAAATACTTCTGACATTTGAATTGTTTCAATTCAGCATTACAATATACTCACATGAAGAATTCTTGTGGAATTGGCAACTCTATATTATATCTATTTTTTTTCATTTACAATACATCATTTCTTGAAGGTCTGCTCCAAATCTCTAAAGAGTCATTTTTAATCCTCACAGTACATAGCATAAAGAATAGAATTTTTTGCATAGTTTATTTTTTATATTTTGTATGTTTCTTTAGATCTCATCACTTATTTCAGCCATTTTATGATTATTTTCGGCTTTGTGAGTTTTGATCTGGCCGCAGAATTTTTGCTGCAAGTTTTGAACAAACTCTATTACTAATAGAGTTGGAAACAACTAGCTGAAAATGGTCATTATGAAATAGCATCTGAGTTGTATACTCAGCAGTAATGGAATTTGCAAAATGAAGCAGAAACAAAATAAGGAAACAAAACAAAACAAAAAACTAACTTATTCTGGTAAGAAGGTTGGATTTTAAAATAGAAGAGATAATTTTATGTAGTAAATGATTGATGCATTTCTCAAAGTGAAAAACTACTAATTATCCGAATAAAAACATATTTTTTTGTTCTGGATATTAAAATATAATAATAATTATGGTACGAATATTGAAATGTAAAAATAATTCCATTCATGAGACCTATCGGAAAATTTACTGAAGGTCCTAAAATAAGACTTACCTACAAGATATACCATGGTCCTGGATGGATGGACTGATATTACAGTGTAATTCTAACCAGAGTTTCAAATTTAAAGATATGAAACAAAAAGTTAAGTTTAAAAGGGCACATGTAGGGATGAGCACTGGGTGTTATATGGAAACCAACTTGACAATAAACTATTTGTAAAAAAGTATATATAAATAAAATAAATAAAATCTCATTTGGAAAGGTACGTATCTAATGCTACGGATGTATTTATTTAAAGACTTATTTTTGTTAAGACTTAGTTTTTTAGAGCAGTTTTAGATTTGTAATAAAACTGAGGGGAAAGTACAGAGATTTCCCATACACCCCCTACCCCCACATAGGCACAGTCTCCTCCATTATCAACATCAGTCACCAGAATAGTACTTTTTTGTTTTAAAACCAAGGATGAACCAATGTTAATACATCGTATTCACCCCAAATCCATAGTTACCTAAGGACTCGCTCTTGGTGTTATATATTCAGTTTGGACATATATGTAATTATGTATGTCTATCATTATAATATCATACAAAGTCTTTTCACTGCTCTAAAAATCCTCTCTGCTCTATTTATTCGTCTCTCTACTTCCCCCACTCCTCTCTGCCATTGACCTTTTCATTGTTTCCATAGTTTTTCCTTTTCCAGAATGTTATATACTTGGAATCATATAGTATGTAGCCTTTTCAGATTGGCTTTTTTTTTTTTTTTTTTTTACTTAGCAATATGCATTTAAGATTTCTCCATGTCTTTTCAGAGCTTGATAGCTAATTTTCTTTTGTTGTTGAATAATATCCCTTTTCTGGTTGTATCAAGAGTTTATGGACCCATTCACCTCCTGAAGGACATCTTGGTTACTTCCAAGTTTTCACATTTATGAATAAAGCTGCTATAGATATCGGGTGCAGGTGTTTGTGTGGATTTAAGTGTTCAACTCCTTTGGATAAATACCAAAGAGTGCAATTGTTGGATCTCATGGTAAGAGCATATTTGGTTTTGTAAGAAACCATCAAACTGTCTTGCCAAGTGGCTGTGTCATTTTGCATTCCTACCAGCGATGTAGGAGAGGCCGTATTGCTTTACATACTTGTCAGCGTGTGGTGTAGTCAGTCTTCCAGACTTTGGCCATTCTAATGGCTGTATAGCGGTATCTCCTTGTTTTAATTTGCATTTACCAACGACAAATGATGTCAAGCCTCTTGTCATATGCTGATTTTCCATCTGAATATCTTCTTTGCTGAGGTGTCTGTTAAGATTTGGGGCCCAATTTTTATTTTTATTAATTTAATTTAATTTAATTTTTAAATTTCTTTTTTTTTAAATTTTTTTAATTTATTATTTCTAGGAGAGAGAGAGAGAGACAGCGTGAGCAGGGGAGGGTCAGAGAGAGAGGGAGTCACAGACTGAAACAGGCTCCAGGCTCCGAGCTGGCAGTCAGCACAGAGCCCGATGCGGGGCTCGAACCCACGAACGTGAGATCATGACCTAAGTGAAAGTCGGACGCTTAACCGACTAAGCCACCCAGGCGCCCCTAATTTTTAAATTTAAATCCAAGTCAATTAACACATAGTGTCATAATGACTTCAGGAATAGAATTTAGTGATTCATCACTTACATACAATACCCAGTGCTCATCCCCTCAAGTGCCCTCCTTAATGCCCATCACCCATTTAGCCCATCCCCCCTACCCTCCATCCCTCCAGCAACCTTCAGTTCGTTCTCTGTGTTTTAGAATCTCATGGTTTGTCTCCCTCTATGTTTTTATCTTATTTTTGTGAGCCTTCCCTGATATACCTGGCAAATTTTAAGGTTAGACAATTCCAAGATTAACCCCCAAACAGCATTTATATTCCTCAGATTTATGGAAGGATAATGAATATAACTAATAATTATGGAAATGAATATTAAAATTAGATACACATGTTTTCCTGAGCAAATTAGCAAATAAAAAATGATTTCGCCTAATATTCTAGATATGAGGAGCTAGTCACTTATGTCAGTGAGGGAAACAAATTATCATTCTGTCGATGTATTTTGGCGGTAGCTATTAAGATAACAGGCAGTTTTTTTGTTATTTAAATTTTTTTTTAATTTGAGAGAGAGAGAAAGAGTGAGTGGGGGAGAGGGGCAGAGGGAGAGGGAAAGAGAATCCTAAGCAGGCTCCTTGCTCAGCACCGAGATTGACACAGGGCTCGATCCCATGACCCTGGGATTATGACCTGAGCTGAAATCAAGAGATGCTCAACCAAAAGAGTCACTCAGGGACCTCAATAAGCATTTTAAAAGCACAAACTATATATAGCCTCTTTCAAGGAGGTAGGGGTTACTTAAGATATACATATATACTATAGGCAGTTAAATTACAAGTATATAATATCATTATTAGCATGACATACGTTTAAAGAATTTACTTTTTCTGGGCCTTTCCTATTTTACTCTCTTTTCATTGAGTACTTCTCATCCTAGCTTTGAAATGCAGGACCTCTGTATTTTCATGTTAGTTCATTGCCCAATTATAGTGGAAGCTCCTTAGGTCCCCGAGTAAAGCAGATTCTTTTCTGCTTAGGCCCAAGATATGTATCAACTCTTTCAGTCGGAAGCTGTACTCTTACAAGTTACCAGGAGAGACATGTTTGTCCTGGAGTTCCTTAATCAATTCATTGAAATCCTTTTTCCTTTCGTCTATACAGCTTTTGAATCAGTTTTTGATCTTTAAAAAATTATTTTTTAACTGCTCAAAGCAAACATCTGTGTTGCAGAAAAATACGGAAGATAAAAGAAAACATTCAATTACCTATAAAGCTATTACTCAGAAATAACAGAGTACTTTGATATATAATTTTCAGGTTTTTTCCTGCTCATATATGTTGATGCATAAGTATATTTTACAAAAATAGCATTTTATGCTATTATTATAATTACATTTCTCTTTGTATGCATTATTACAATACATAGTATTATATAGTATGTACTATATGAACACATGTTCTTTTATGCTTTGCTACTTTTACTCAACTATTTGTTTTGAAGGCATTGATGTTTCCATAAATATATACCTACATAATTATTCTTAATTTACCCTTTAATCTTGATTATCATGTTTAGACTTATATAATCTCAGAGCTCAAAGGGACTTGAGAGATAATACTATTTAACCTGTTCATCTCATAGGTTTGGGAGGGAACAGAGAAGGATAAAATCATGGTGAGTGAAAGAGCCAGAACCCCAAATTCAGAACATCTAGTACTTTGTCCAACTCTCTTTCCACAATTTTATAGACTCATCTTCTTTCCTCCCATCTATACCCTGCCTTTCTGAAG
Organism: Hyaena hyaena; assembly: GCF_003009895.1. NCBI lineage: Eukaryota > Metazoa > Chordata > Mammalia > Carnivora > Hyaenidae > Hyaena > Hyaena hyaena. The sequence goes on along the minus strand of NW_024081060.1, from coordinate 45,792 downwards.
CTCTCGTGTTGCACAAGAGACGTTCTGTCCCACAGAGAACGTCTGCCTCCATTTGAACTCCCACCATTTATCTCCGCTCTTAGGGAGTTGCTACTCCCACTTCGACCTCTGGTTTAACTTTTTTTTCTTGTGCACTGACAATCTCTACAACTTAAACTTGCTTTCCTCAAATTTATGCCAATCAGAAAGCATTCTGAAATTCCTAATCACTCAGAGAATGAGCAGAGGGAGGAGGTCTCTCTCAGAATAGACATGATTCTTACCAGAAGGAAGTGAATGGAAAATGGGTTCCAAGATCCCACATAGACAGTTAAACTTAAGGGCTGCTGTTAATTGAGCATAATTCATGACTGTCACTCCTGTTCCCTGTTTCTCAGGAGACTGTGGCCCTCCTGGGAACCCAGCTCATGGCTACTTTGAGGGAAGAGATTTCAACTTAGGTTCGACCATTACTTATCACTGTGAAGAGAGGTAAGTATATGCAGCCTTTCATTTTTTTAAAATATTTTTTATATTTATATTTTTTATTTTTTTAATTTATTTTTTTACAAATAGTTTATTGGCAAGTTGGTTTCCATATAACACCCAGTGCTCATCCCCACGAGTGCCCTCCTCCATGCCCATCTCCCCTCTCCCCCCCACACCCATCAGTCCTCAGTTTGTTCTCAGCATTCAAGAATCTCTCATGGTTTGCCTCTCTCCCTTTTCCCCACCATTTCCCCCCTTCTTTTCCCCCATGGTCCTCCGTTAAGTTCCTCCTAATCCTCCTATATGTGCAAACATATGATATTTGTCCTTCTCTGCCTGACTTATTTCGCTCAGCATAACACCCTCAAGGTCCATCCATGTTGCTACACATGGCCAGATTTCATTGTTTCTCATTGCCATGGAGTATTCCATGGTATAGATAAACCACATCTTCTTGATCCATTCATCTGTTGATGGACACTTAGGCTC
>NW_024081060.1:24834-43402 GCF_003009895.1 Hyaena hyaena | reverse complement strand
AGAAATAAATAAAACATTAAAAATTTTTTAAAAAATAAACTTAAAAATTTATATATAATCTTAAATATTCAAACTTAATAATGAAGGGTATTAGAAATAAAGCAGGAAGGGGGTGCCTGGGTTGCTCAGCTGATTAAGTGTCAGACTCCTGATCTTGGCTCAGGTCATGATCTCACAGTTCATGAGATCAAGCCCCAGATGGGGCTCTGCACTGACAGTGAGGAACCTCTCTCTTTCTTCCCCTCCCCTGCTCATGCACATTCTCTCTCTCTCTCTCTCTCTCTCTCTCTCTCTCACATACACACACACACACACACACACACACACACTAAATAAATAAAAATTTTAAAAATTATAAAAAAGCACAAAGCAAGATCTTGCCCATTGACTGGTAGGTAGCGTTGTTTTGGGGAGTGACCCAGTCTGTCTTACCTCGTGCCCAGACTTCCTACTACTTCAGGAATCTGAGCTTTTTCTGATTTTGAGAGCTGCTTTAGCCCACTGCCAGCTGTCCCCAATCTCTAAAAGATAGACCAATGTCTTTATCCTAAAGTATTTATCTAGTATTTAGTTTATTTATCCTAAAGTATTACATTTTTTTCTTTTAGTTAAGAGAAGAGGGGGCACTTGGGTGGCCCAGTGGGTTGAGTGTCTGACTCTTGATTTTGGCTCAGGTTATGATCCTGGGGTCACGGCATCGAGCCCCATGTTGGGCCCTGGGCTGAGCATGGAGCCTGCTTGGGATTCTTGCTTGCCCTCTCGCTTGGCCCCTCCCTTGCTTGTGCACACAATCTCTATCTCTCAAAAAAAAAAAAAAAAAGAAGAAGAGGATATTTAAAATGTACGTTTTTCTAAAGAATCTGAGTACCAAAACTCAAAGAAACAGAGAATATATGGAAGTGCGGAAAGAGAATGATTTATTGTCCCAGCTTTCCCCCCTTCCCCCATCTGGTTTCCTATTTGCAGTTATTTGAATTTTTAAAATATCCTTAAAAAAAAAAGACAAAGAAAGAGAATGATTTATAGAGCCTTAATACATTCTAATTAAGTCTAACCTTAATTTAGACTACCTGATCCCCTGGCTGACAGATTTCTTACTCTTTCCTTGCCTTCAACCTTCTCAACTCAGGGTCATGCTGCCTCAGTATAATTTCAATCTCGTTATAAACTTCTAGTAGACATGTTTTTCTGATTAAAAGCTGTATCTCCTCCCAAAGATTTGAGGACTATCTCTAGCTTTCCACTCCTTTTTAGAGAGCCGACGGCTATCCTTTTTTAAGTTATTGAATGACGATGCACTTCATCCCTCACCCTCTCCATCCAACAACTGTGTGTAAACACACGTATCCAGAATCTCACTGCTCCATGTTTTACAGGTTGAATTACCACTTGGGCACTTGGGTCCTCTCCACTCCCAAGGGGAGTGGTTTTAGTTGATTGCTGAAATAAGCAGTCATTAAGGCTCAGGAAGGTGGACTCTATCATGATATGAAATACTGAAATACAACTATCCAAAACCAGCCTTAGTTACCCAGATCAGAAGGTAGGAAGGCTAAGAGTTGTTGTCATTCTAATGTCTGTTCAGGTACCAATTAGTGGGCACACGAGACCAAAGGTGCATTGATGGGGAGTGGAGCAGTGCACTGCCAGTCTGTGAGTTGATCCAAGAAGCTCCGAAACCAATTCCACAGACTGAGTTTGAGAAGGTGCTTGTAAGTAGTAGGTTTTGTCTGTCTCATTCACAGTTGTATCTCTGGGACCTAGCATCACTCCTGGCACATACTCAGTATTATCTGTTCACTGTGGGGTGTCTTTGAAGGGTTGGCCTTGGACTGATTATAGAAGGGAGATCATAAACTATTAACTCACATTTTTACATAAGAAGTTCTCATTCACTACCATCATCACAAACACCTCATGAAGACGGGTTGGTAGGAGTTATTGTCTCATGGACTTTATAGAACGAGTTTCATAAACTCATATCTTAGACTTGTATATATTGTTGTGAAAAGTCTCTAAAATTCTTCTAGTTTCCAAAAAACACTGAACAGATCAATTTTCATAGAGATCCCAATTTTATATCCCTCTTTTTTTTTTTTATTACTGGGATAATAGTAAGTATATATAAGCTAGAAAAATTTAAATGATTCATCATGTTGAAGACCCAGATCAGGGATCTAAACATGACTCATTAGCTTCAGAGTATACAGCTGGATCTCAGTTCTTAAGTTGTAACTTACAATTTTTTTTCAGCTTGCCTTTCAGGAGAATAAAGAACTTTGCAAAGCCATACAGAACTTTATGCAAAGACTAAAGGAAAATGGCTTAACAGTGGAGGAACTAAAATATTCCCTGGAAATGAAGAAAGTTCAATTGCAGGCAAAAAATGGTGCCCTGACATTGTAGCTGAGCAGACTGGGTAATAGAAAACCATCTATGAATAAATTTTCCTCTTGGTTCTGAAACTGGTTTCCGATTTTTCTCTCATTAGACTGAAACACAACTTCACAGTAACCAACTGCAGTTGCATAAAGCACCGTGTGTGTGTGTGTGTGTGTGTGTGTGTGTGTGTGTTTGTGTGTGTGTGTAAAAGAGAAGAGAGAGAGAAAGTGTGAGTGTGTATGTGTGCTGCTCTTATGTGGTGGTTGTCTGTTTAAGACCAGAATTAGCAGCACATCAATGGGGAGTGAAGGGTTGAATTTCCTGTCTGTACAGAGAATGGAAAGCTCAGATCCCAACTATGGGGATGTCTTGTATGTTAATGAGACACAAATGGTGAGGCAAGAAATAACCTCAAATTAACCAATGCTTATGAAGAAAAAAATTAACCTGTCAATTTGAGAAAATAAGCTCTGAACAATTATATCCTTAAAATGACCTATTGAGACAAAAGTAGAGTTAGGACCTAAACTGTCTTCTGAGTCTCCCCTATATCCTGTTTATGAAACTACGTTTCTAAATCTTCTGTGGTAATATTGCTTACCACATTTAGATGAAACCCAGCCTGGAATGGTAAGTTTAAGATGGTGGAAAATAAGTGAACATATTTTCTTTTTCTTTTTTTTTTTTAGAGGGCAGAAGAAGCAAGAATCCTAAGGTTTCCCTATCAAGATGTCATACTGACATGATATGACAGATTTCTCCCATCTCTCATTCTGTTCTCTACCAAAACACATAGGAAATCTGGATAAAATACAAAGAAAATATCTAAGAGAGCTTGAAATAATGGAACATCCCTAGGTGTAGTTATGAAGGAGAATAAGAAACTCTCAAGTAGCCTCCAGTCTATTAATAGAAACAAGACAGGTATACATATATCATCCATTCAGGGTGATCAGAATGTAATAAACACTTTTCAGAGAGCAATGAGCTTTGGGAACTCAGTGTCCATGAGGAGGCCTTCTGTCTGGGAGGAAGAGGCAGGAAAATTGTTAAGAAGAGTCATGGTTAATTGGGCCTTTAAAAGTGACTAGGATTGAGGGGTCTGCATGGCTCAGTTGGTTAAGCATCCAACTCTTGATCTCAGCTCAGGTCATGATCCCAGGGTTGTGAGATCGAGATTAACCTGTATACACTACATACTGTTGTGAGAGATATCTGTGTTCGGTCCCTCTTTCTCTCTCTCTCTTTCTTTCTCTCTCTTTCTTTCTCTATCTCCCTCTTTCTCTGCACCTCTCCCTAACTTGTACACACACATTCTCTCAAAATAAATAAATAATTTTAAAAAAATTGAGTAGGATTGAGAGATGAAAATTAGGGGAAGAGGACATTACAAGTTGGGAGAAGATTTAAGAAATGTAGCAAGAGAGTCATAAAGAGTCTTAAGCTTTTGAACCAAGTAAACCCACTCCTCGGATTAATCTAACTTGGGCAAAATGATTTTTAATTTGAAGCTGCTTGTGCTATTATTGCCTATATTGTCTATATTAGCAAGACCTTGTGAACACCTGAAATGTCCAATCTTAGGAAAATGTTTAGTAAATTATGGCACACCAAAGGTAATGCAGCCTTTGACAAGTGCTAATTATGATCAGAATACCTTAAAGATATAATCCTAGGTAAAAGTAGAATGCAGAATAAGTACTTATGATTGCATTTATGCAAAACCTTTTTTCTTGTAGAGAAGGGCCAGGTGATACCAGGCACAAATGAAAACAGTTATCCTAGATAATGAATTTCCAGGTGTTTATTCCATTAAAGTTCTTTAATGTTTTAAATTGAGTTTTCTGTCCCTCTGCTCTTCTCCCCCATTTGCCTGTGCTCTCTATCTCTAAAATAAATAAATAAGTGAATAAATAAATAAATAAATAAATAAGCAAATAAATAAATAAATGAGTTTTTTTAAAATGTTGTGCAGAGGCAGGAAGGATGGATCATGTTTTGGGGATGCACACGGTCTAGACTGACCTGAATAAAGCATGAGAAGTGATGAGAAAGAAGGCTGGAAAGATACATTAAATCCAGGTTATGGAGGCTTTTAAAGAGTATGTTAGAGAACTCAGAAGTGGACCCAAAAGTATACAGCCAACTAATCTTTAACAAAGCAGGAAAGAATATCCAGTGGAAAAAAGACAGCCTCTTTACAGATGGTGCTGGGAGACCTGGACACAACATGCAGAAGAATGAAATTAGATCATTTTCTCACACCATATACAAAAATAAACTCAAAATGGATAAAGGACCTGAACGTGAGACAGGAAACTATCAACACCCTAGAGGAGAAAGCAGGAAACAACCTCTTTGACCTCCACCGCAGCAACTTCTTACTTGACACATCCCCAAAAGCATGGGAATCAAGAGCAAAAATAAACTATTGGGACCTCATCAAGATTAAAAGCTTCTGCACGTCAAAGGAAACAACCCACAAAACTAACAGGCAACCAACGGAATGGGAAAAGATAGTTGCAAATGACACATCAGATAAAAGATTAATATCCAAAATCTATAAGGAACTCACCAAATTGCACACCTGAAAAACAAACAACCCAGTGAAGAAATGGGCAGACGATATGAACAGACACTTCTCCAAAGAGGACATCCAGATGGCCAACAGACACATGAAACGATGCTCAGCATCCCTCCTCATCAGGGAAATACAAATCTAAACCACACTGAGATACCACCTCATGCCAGTCAGAGTGCCTAAAATGAGCAAATCACAGAACTCTAGATGCTGGCGAGGATGTGGAGAAATGGGCACTTTCCTACACTGTTGGTGAGAATGTAAACTGGTGTAGCCCCTCTGGAAAACAGTGTGGAGGTTCCTCAGGAAACTAACAATAGAACTCCCCTATGACCCAGCAATAGCACTGCTAGGAATTTACCCAAGGGATACAGAAATGCTGAGGCATAGGAGCACATGTACCCCAATGTTCATAGCAGCACTCTCCACAATAGCTAAAACATGGAAAGAGCCTAAGTGTCCATCAATGGACGAATGGATCAAGAAGATGTGGTTTATCTATACCATGGAATACTACACGGCAATGAGAAAGAAAGAAATCTGGCCATGTGTAGCAACATGGATGGACCTTGAGGGTGTTATGCTGAGCGAAATAAGTCAGGCAGAGAAGGACAAATATCATATGTTTGCACATATAGGAGGATTAGGAGGAACTTAACTGAAGAACAAGGGGGAAAAGAAGGGGGGAAATGGTGGGGGAAAGGGAGAGAGGCAAACCATGAGAGATTCTTGAATGCTGACAAAAACTGAGGACTGATAGATGTGGGGGGGGAGGGGGGATGGGCATGGAGGAGGGCACTCGTGGGGATGAGCACTGGGTGTTATGTGGAAACTAATTTGACAAACTGTTTGTAAAAAATAAAAAATAAAAAAAATAAAATTAAAAAGATATAGCGATTCAACAGTTGACCAATTATCTTTAAATAATCCTACTTAACAAAATATACTGGAGTATTTTGCGATATAAAATATTAAACTAGATGAAGCTAGGTATACAAATTAAAATAAGAATGGTCCCCAATGAGCATAAACTCCAATAAAGGTTTTGCTAACCGCCAATATAACATAAGGCTGTATAAATAAAGACAAAATGGGAAATTATAAAATAAAAAAAAGAATTTAATGTTTATTTGGTAGGCAGTGAGAAGACATAGAAGGCTTTCAAGAAAGGAAGTGATAGGGATGGAACACAGATATCTCTCACAACAGTATGTAGTGTATATATGTCAAAGTAGGAAAAGAATAGAGGCAGAGAAACCATTTAAAGGGCTATTGCAGAAGACAACGGTTACCTAAACTGGGTGGTGGCAGTAGAAATAGAAAGAGAATACTAGACATGGGAGAACTGGAAACTCAAAAACAACTTATCAACTCATCAAACATTGGAGGATGAGGGAGAGGAAAGGTTTAAAGTTGAGTTTGAAATTCCATTCCTGGAAGCCTAGATTGATGTTGGGGTCAAAAGGTGAGGGTTCTGGGCAGGAAATGAAAAATTCCCTTTGGATGTGCTGGTATAAAGTGCTTGGAAGATGTCTGATGGGCAACAAAATCTGTATGTCTGCATTTACGAGAGTACTCAGGTATAAAGAGGTGGTTGTGGGATAGTTCTATTATAGGGAAAAGTTAACGCCATGACAGCAGGTACGGTAATGAAAGATATGAAGAGAAAAAGTTTTGAAAAGAACCTGGGACATATGTATATTTAGGGATGAGAAAGAGCAAGAGGAGGTAAGAAGAACTAAGGGCATTTAGTAAGAGAGAGGAATCAGGAAAGTTTAGGGCAATGTGAGCCAACGGGGAACAGTTTCAGAAAGGAGATTAGCAACAGTGTTAGAGGCTGCTGAGAAATCATAAGCTGAGTTTAAAAAAAAATGGATTTGGAGATAAGGACATGCCTGAAAGAGCTGTGTCCACAAGCGTGGAAAGAAGCCAGGTTGGAAGGCCACAGGGAGGGCGGGGGAGTGACTAACGAGAAAAAGTAGGCAGGAAACTCAATAGACCTGGGGAGGTAAGCACCTCATGACAGAAGAATAATGGCATTTGTGGTTTTAGCAAGATTTAGGGAATATTGTAAGATGAAAGACACCTGGAAAATAAGGAAAAGAACAAAAGAGATCTGTTCTGAAACAGGAGTGAATAGGAGAGAAACTTGAGGTGGGTAGAAGCTACTGTAGAACGATTGTTTAGTTGAGTAGGAGGCAATATCACCTGCCAAGAGTAAGACCTTTTCTTGACTTGGAGAGAAAAATTTGGAGCAGTCACTGTGGGAAGTATAGAAAAAGCACTCCAATAGATTGGGAAATGGAATTTTGAAGATTCAACTTTAAATGTGGTATTTCCTTCAACTTCGCTCTCAAGACTTGGCACAATCTGAAATCCTCCTCTATGCTCATTTTGGTCAAATCAACAAATCTGTCTCACCCTATGACTTGGCTCATGTTCTCTTTACCTCGAATAGCGTTCTCAGTTTCATCTAATAATTTCCACTTTTCGTTCAAAGCCCGGCTCAAATCTCCTATCTCTGTCAAAGCTCTGTGGTGGTTCAACTCCGTCTTTTCTGAGACCTTTATGAGACTTTTGGTGTTTATGACAGAAAAAGTGAAGTTATCAGGAAAACTTGCCTTTAATAACAATCTCCCGAGTACACAAATCTTAACCCTAAGGATTAATACATTAATTAGATAATGTCAGGGTTTGAGGTTCTTCCTAAATCTGTGTGATCACAAACATGTCGGCCCTTCATTGCATTTCACTGCATAGCAGCGCTCAATGATAGACCAACATCTGGAAGTCGTTTGGTGGCCAGCACGTAGTAGTAGTGGTGGTGGTAGTAGTTAATTAACATGTATTGAGTACGGATTACGTTCCAGGCAACTCAGCACGTGGCAGGGATTCAGTAAATTTGTTAAACTACCCACCATTTTACCATCTTGGGATGGAGGGAACACCATCACAGGGCAAGTCACCAGTTACCTAGCCCCAGGAAGGTCTGCTGGACCTAGCATCATGGGAAGCAGATTATTGTTGTAGACCTAGTCTCAACCCTACAGTACACAAGTTTTCTAGGATAGCTGGATTGCCTCGTGTAGGTCTGTCTTGTGTTTATGAAGAGAAAAAAAAAGAGAATTCTGGCATCTAATTCATATTATCTTTCCACTTAGGGGAAATGGTTGGCAGAGGAGCAAATAAGTGATTGCAACATGTTATCAAGGATGAAGTTTTGTGCAGAGGAAGAGGATTAGGTAAACAGCAGTGCTTTATTTCCGTTGTTAATCATTCACTAGGCCAGTAGGCAGTCTCTCCTCATCCATTATAATAAGCCATCACTGAGTAGCCAACTGTAGGGCTGAATTCAGGGACTCTTTGGTGGTGCAATAACTAGCTAGCTTCAGGGTACTCTGGTAAACTCTGATCTGGTGAGGAGCTAAAACTATTAGAGATCCAGACGCTTTCCTCCCTTGAGGAAAAACCTGAGGCACCACGATAGATTCTTCTACTTCTTCCTCAGCTACCCGCAGGTCAGTGGATTATTTGGGGTAACTTGGGGATAAGGCTGGTGGTTTGGCCCTTTAAGCAGGGCAAGATTAGAAACATAAGGCAAACAGAGGGGTGCCTGGGTGGCTCAGTTGGTTAAGTTGTCCGACTGCAGCTCAGGTCATGATCTCGCAGTTTGTGGGTTCGAGCCCTGCATCAGGTTCTGTGCGGACAGCTGAGAGCCTGGAGCCTGTTTCAGATTCTGTGTCTCCCTCTCTCTCTGCCCCTCCCCCACTCATGCTCTGTCTCTCTCTGTCTCAAAATAAATAAACTATAAAAAATAAACATAAAACAAACAGAAACTTGGGGGTATTTTCAGCAGAAATCTTTTCAGGAGGCCTGCGTTAGGGATTTACGTGATTTGAAAGGTACTTTTAATCCCTCTGAGTCTAAATTTTTTATTATAAATGGGGGAATCATAATGCATATTAATAAACTAAAGCAGAAAGGAAGTAAGATGTTCCTATTATTACTGTATCTAAAAGTCAAGTGTATTGGTTCATTGATTCTTTCCCATCTCTCTACAAAAGGGAGTTGAGACAGGAGGTAAACCACACTACCCAGAGGGGGTCACAGAAGACCTGGTTTTTAAAGTCTACATTCTAAAAATTGATGCAGTGCTCTTTGGAGATTTTATTAACCATTCCACATCTCCTCCAACACCAACAGCAAAGAAAGATCTTTTGATTTGATAATAAGAAGACATTGGTCCGTCTCCAGTTAGTTTCCAAAACTAGAAGCCTTAATTGTCTCACCTCCTTTCTCTTCCTCACTTTCTGAATCTGTCAATTTTGATTACTCTTCCTTCTTGAAATTTCCTTCTCTCTTGGTTGGGCAGGACACAGCACTACTCAACTCCTCAACCACTCTTAGCTGACTCCCATTCTTTCCCTAAATATGGTAGTACAAATAGAATGAAAAGTAGGGTATCCAGAATGGACAGAAGCATCAGAAAAGGTTTGTATTAAGTGTAGTGATACACTTAAAAATATGTGCACACAAGGAAGGAGCTGATTTTAGATAAAGAGATTCTAGGAAGGAGGTGAAAGTGTGGAAGCAAGTTCTTTCTGGAATCTGAAAGTGATGTGATTGAGTATGCAGGTGTAAACAAGGAGATATCAGCTGAGACTGGAGAAAAATATTACTCTTTCCAGAGGTATCTGAGTTTTAAAAGAGGAAGTGTAGACAAAATAAATAGAGGGACTTAAAAAGTAATCTCTAATCGGGGCACCTAGGTTGCTCAGTCGATTGAATGCCCGACTCTTGATTTCGGTTCAAGTCATGATCCATGGTCATGGAATCCAGTCCTGTGTTGGGCTCTGAAATGAGCATGGAGCCTGCTTAAGATTTCCTCTCTCTCTCTCTCTTTCTCTTTTCCTCTGCCCCTCCCCACCCACTCTCTCTAAAAAAAATAATAAAAATAATCTCTAATGGAAGGAGAAATTTAGAGGCAGGGGATTTTCTTAGCACCTCTCAAATTGTACTGTAGTGTACAATAGCATTTTTTTAAAAAAAATGTTTATTTATTTTGAGAGAGAGAGAGTGGGGCTGGGGCAGAGAGAGGGTGAGAGAGAATCCCAAGCAGGCTCTGTGCTATCAGTGGAGAGCCTGTCACAGGACTCAATCTCACAAACTATGAGATCATGACCTCAGCTGAAATCAAGTCAGTCACTCAGGGACCTCTGCGTGGCTCAGTCGGTGAAGCGTCTAACTTCGGCTCAGGTCATGATCTCATAGTCCGTGAGTTCGAGCCCTGCATCTGGCTCTGTGCTAACAGCTCAGACCCAGGAGCCTGCTTCAGCTTCTGTCTCTCTCTCTCTCTCTCTGCACCTCCCCTACTTGTGCTCTGTCTCTCTCCATCAAACTAAACATTTTAAAAAAAGACAGATGCTTAACCGACTGAGCCACCCAGGCGCCCCACCAATGGTATTTTTCACCAGACATCTGCCACATTGACTATAGTTCTTGAGTTGGTTTTATTTTTATAAGAATTTAAAAGATGATGATGTCATTGAAATGTGAGGGTATTTACTAGGGAAGTCTTAGCTTTTCAGTGGGCAGTTAATAGAATTCTAGACTTTGTATGGAATGGAAAGATGATCTAAGTTTCCTGTCATCATTTGTGATATGAAAAACTGAGACCCAAGGAGCTGACATGCTTTCTTCAAGATCACAGAATTAGACTGTGGTAGGACTGAGGCTCAAATTCAGGTCCTTGACTCACAAGTCCTAGCCTCCATCCCCATCCTCTGTGGTCTGCCGAATCCTGTGTGGGTTCTGCCAAGGAACCACAGGAAGTAGTGATGGTGACCCATGGATGCCACCCCTGACCCACTGAGCCACCACTCTTCTCAACGGAGAACAGTGAGGAAAGTGGGACCACTGTATCATTTATGTCTTCAAAACTTACAAAGCACCTCACAGCATGATTCCATTTGGTTCTCAGTAAGGCAGTCAATCATTCTCACTCTGAAGGCAAAACTATATTGATTTTTATTTATTTCACATTTATTGGATAATTACTATATGTCAGTTCCAATATCAGGTCAGCACTAGGAAGTTGAATAAACACCTTTGTCTTCAAAGTACCCACAATCTATTTTAGGAGGCAAAAGTGAATAGCTAGTGAATAGATACAATACAATGTGGTATTACAATCAAGGTATTGGCAAAATACTAGGGGAGCATGGAAGAAGTTGATATGTCTCAGTGGGGTTGGACAATTCATCATTAAGGAGGTGGCAGATCACTTGATCTGGACAGTGAATCAAGAGGAATTTGGAGATTAAGCGCACCCATGCACATGAGATATATGCAAATGCTTGCAGGTGTTTAAATAAATCCAGGATGTGATTTGGGAAAGGTCAGCACCTGCATGAAGTTGAAGTGTAGTGTTTAAAGTGAGCAGAAACAGAGAGATGTTTGGGAGAGGTATGGAAACCTGGTAAATGGGGGACCATAGGAATTTTTAAGCAAACTGCTTTTTTAGGAATATAACAGCATCAGCCTGGATGCTGGCCTACACATGTTTGGAGGTTTCTGCAGTGGCCGAGGGTGGGTGAAGAGAATCATGAGAACCTAAACCTGGACAATGGACAAGGGTCATAGGAGAGAGTGACAGATTCTAGTGCTGCTATGGCCAATGTGATAGGACTTGGAGACCCTGAATATGGGAAAGGCAAGAGAGAGAGGAGGCCAGGATGACTCAGGTTTCTAGTCTGGGGGCTGCGTGGAGATGATTACTTTAGCTGAGATCCTTGACAGAGGGGGCAAGTGTGCTAGAGAGAAGGTAGTGGGTTTCACTTGGGATATGTTGGATTCAAGGTGCCTGGGAGATACAAATGAAGCAGTTGGAACCTTGGGAATTATACCTTAAGCCTAAAAGAAGAAAGAGAAAAGATTTTGTCTTCAGTAAGAAATCTCACGATCAGTTACCAGGGGCTGAAGGGTCGGGGAAATAGGGAAAGCTTGGTAAAGGGTTATAACTTTTCATCTATAAGATGAAGAAGTTCCAAGGATCTAAAATAAAACATGCTGACTATATTTGGTAACACTATATTGTACAATTGAAATTTGCTAAGAAACTGGAACTTAAATGTTCTCACACACACAAAAAGGATAAGTAGGTGAGGTAGTGGATGTGTTCATTAACAAGATGGGTGGCAGGGTGGTGAGGGGCGGGGGGGGGTCAGTCTTGTCTCAAGGTGCACAAATATCAAATCACAATGATCTGTGCTTTAAAAATCTTACAATTTAGTCACTTACATTATAATAAAGCTGATGTTTTAAAAAAAGAAATCGAACAGAGTGAAAAGTTTGAGTTTACTTTCAGGATTACAAGTGAAAAGTATACTGATTTTATTTCTGGATTTGCAAAGAAAACTCACAGGTGTGTGTCACAGTCAAAAACAGCACTGTAATTTAAATATGACCCCAGACCAAAAATAATTTGTGAAGATAACCAGTTGGAATTATAGACTTTTCCAGAGTTAAAAGTTACATTCAAGTGGCAGAGCAATGATCTCTAAAATCTAGAAATAACCTCTGCAAGGTCAATTTTATGATGCAGGTATCTGCTTTTGTGAAGCAACAGGAGAAGACAAAATATTTCCTCCTTATTTTGCTGAGATTTCTTTCAGTGACTTTTAGAAATGTTCACAGTTTGAAGACTCAAAATTTACATACGGGACTGAATAGGGCAGAATAAGGTTTTTGTTAACAATGGAGTTTATGAAGTATGTAAAGTTTTCACACCTACAGGAGACAGTTGGGCTCAGAGGTCTGTGAGTGATTCGTGGGTGATGGTCAAAGTCACAGGAGTAGGTGAGTTCCTCTCGGGAAGACAATGAAGACCGGAGGAAGAAGAACCCCCAGAAAAGGCCTACATGGGTGCAGGAGTCTCTGCTCTGGGTGTAGCATTGGGTCTCACGATCACCAAAGGCCGCAGTAAGACTCAACCAATGGCTTCTGGTCCAAGTCCAGTGGGCTTTCCTCTCCACTGGGGTTTAATTCAAGTTCCCTCGTGATGCAGCCAAACGTCATTGTAATTGTACATCATTATCCCGATGATGTTTTGACTCCGGGAATTCTGGTCCTGTTAGGGTCATGTGCCAACCCCAATCCCATCACTTTCTTCTCTAACACTTCTTCTCCGTGTTTTCTGGGTTCCAGCTGTGCACCACACCAAGCTACCTTGCAGCAATTCTGAGGGATGTGTAGAGTTTTCATTCCTATTTTATAAAAGAGGAAATTGAAGCTTAGCAGAGCTGCGTACCTTGTCCAGGGCCACACAGTTCTCATCTGGCGGAACTAGGATTCCATCCAGGTAGCTTGGATCTGACTCCAGAGCCCATGCCCCAGGGCCTGGCCACATATTGTCCTCTTCTGTCCCTAGCACTGTGTCTGTGGCCTTGGCATGAGGTTGAGTGATATGAATTCCTCACCATGGTGTAGGGTCTGTATGTGTGGCTGCCTTTTATCTCCTGTCATAGCCTGTGGAGGGAAGAGAACTAGCTTTTGTTCATTCTTTCCCTCCTCACTGCCCTCTGTTGAATGGTTGAGGATATGATGACTTCAGGTTAAGGAGGGGAAGAGCCTGGAGTAAAATCACTGGGGTCTGTTCTCATTAAGAGACAGGTGTGCCTTACCTTAAAATCAGTAGGAACTCAGGGGATCCTGGGTGGCTCAGTCGGTTGAGCATCCAACTTTTGCTTTCAGCTCAGGACATAATCGCACGGTTCGTGGGTTTGAGCCCGGACTCTGCACTGATAGTGCACAGCCTGCTTGGGTTCTCTCTATCTCCCTCTCCCTCTGCCCCTCCCATTCTCTCTCTCACACACAAAATAAATAAATAAACTCCAAAAAAATATTAAAAAATCAGTTAAACACTGCTCTTGACAAAATAAACACTGTAAGAGTAGATATGGATGTGGGGCAGTATTATGGGGCAGTATTATTTTTCTTTAAAAGATTTTATTACTAGGTGCTTTTTAAAAAAAACGTTTGTTCATTTTTGAGAGAGAGTGTGAGCAGAGGAGGGGCAGAGAGAGGGGGAGGGACAGGGAATCCGAAGTGGGCTCTGTGCTGACATCAGAGAGCCTAAATTGGGGCTCAAACCCACAAACCACAAGATCATGATCTGAGCCTAAGTTGAACACTTAACCAACTGAGTCACCCAGGTGCCCCTATCACTAAGTGCTTCTGAATGTGAATTCAACATTTACTGAGCACTTTAACTGTGTGAGGCACGGTGCTAGGTACCAGGTGCGGCAGAGGTGAGTAAGAACCATCTCTAACTTCAAGGACCTTGTGGTCTAGTATTGCAGACAGACTTCAGATGTTAGTTATAAGCCAAATCAGAATCAAAATTATAAACACTGAGTTGTAATTAGAATAGGGAGACTGGCTTGGAAGAAAGAAGGGGACACTGGATAATGGGCTGGCGGAGTGAGTAGGAATTAAAGAGGAAAGAAGGACCAGCAGGTGACATGGGCAGGAGTGTCACAGGAAAGTATTTGGGATTGTCAAGGATCCAGGTTGTTCAGGTCAGCCAAAGCATGGGGGCTCAGACCAAACCTCTGAAAAGTTCTTTGCCAGAAGCCAGTTGAGTGAATGCCAATTCCTGAAAGATCAGTTTGCTGATATCAATTTGCTGAATTTATCATATTACCAATTTACTGAACATTGTTTCATTTTTTAAAAACATAATTGATTGTCAAATTGGCTAACATGCAGTGTGTACAGTGTGCTTGGTTTGGGGGTAGATTCCCGTGGTTCATCGCTTACATACAACACCCAGTGCTCATCCCAACAAGTTCCCTCCTCAGTGCCCACCACTCATTTTCCCCTCTCCCTCACCCTCCCATCCACCCTCAGTTTGTTCTCTGTATTTAAGAGTCTCTTATTGTTTGCCTCCCTCCCTCTCTGTTTGTAACTGTTTTTTACCCCTTCCCTTCCCCCACGGTCTTCTGTTACGTTTCTCAAGTTCCACATATGAGTCAAAACAGATGATATCTTTGTCTAACTGACTTATTTCACTTAGCATAATGCCTCCCAGTTCCATCCACATTGCTGCAAATGGCATGATTTCATTCTTTCTCACTCCCAAGTAGTATTCCATTGTATAGATATGCCACATCTTCCTTATCCATTCTTCAGTTCTGAACATGGTTTTAAATATGCATTTTGAATATACACAATGATTATAAATATATTAATTTTGAACATAACTAATGACTATGTTCTTTGTAGCAGTATCTTAAGTATTTCTTTTCAAATTCTTAAAGGTAGGAATTTACTCTTATGGCTGTTTTTATAAATATTCTCATGAATATTTTACCCAGTATTTCCAATGTGTATATTTTTACTGTGAACATAACAACCGCAACAATTCATATGAGAAATTTTCACTTTAGTCTATTAGCCTCTTGAGTTTCTATAGTCAAATTCTATTTTGCCAACACATTGGTATTTTAATTTTTTAATTTTTTTTTAAAAATAGTTTATTGTCAAGTTGGTTTCCATATAACACCCAGTGCTCATCCCCACAAGTGTCCTCCTCCATGCTCATCAACCCCCTTCCCCTCCTCCCCATACCCATCAGTTCTCACTTTGTTCTCAACATTCGAGAATCTTTCATGGTTTACCTCTCTCCCTCTCCCCCACTATTTTTCCCCTTCTTCTCCCTCATGGTCCTCCGTTAAGTTCCTCCTAATCCTTCTATATGTGCAAACATATGGTATTTGTCCTTCTCTGCCTGACTTATTTCGCTCAGCATAACACCCTCTAGTTCCATCCATGTTGCTACACATGGCCAGATTTCATTCTTTCTCATTGCCATGTAGTATTCCATGGTATAGATAAACCACATCTTCTTGATCCATTCATCTGTTGATGGACATGTAGGTTCTTTCCATGTTTTGGCTATTGTTGAGAGTGCTGCTGTGAACCCTGGGGTACATGTGCCCCTATGCATCAGCACTCTTATATCCCTTGGGTAAATTCCCAGCAGTGCTACTGCTGGGTCATAGGAGAGGAAATCTTCAATGTGATGAACAGAAAAGATGATTTTTTATTTTTTAAATTAAAAACTGTTTCCATTTAATTTCTTAAAATACATATGGGCATTCTTATATCTCTTTCTTCAATTTCACTGAGATTAAACAAACATTAACTTATCAAAAATCAAAGAAACTCATTTCTATAGTTTTATGGTTCATAACAGTTGTCTTTGGGTGGGAGAAATTTATCATATTTGCAAATTTCACAGATGATTTGGTGGATGTTTTTCACTATGTGGAACCAGCCTTACCTCCATCTGTCCCCTGTCTCATCCAGACTGTTAGGCAAGAGGAAGAGAGAGACTAGAGATAAGGAAGGAGAAAAGAGAGGGGCAAACAAAAAAGAAAGAGGGTGTGTAAGGGCTCCAAATCTGGTCCTGGCTCCTTTCCACCTCTTTAGACAGCCTCAATGTATTTGGTACAAATTTTGTAAACATAGTTTAGCAAGCGAATACATTTGATAAGTTGATCATCAGACTGAATTTCTTTTTCAGCAGAACTGTCCTAGCAGCCATGTTTGGGGCTCAGGGGCTAGGTGGGGCATCCGGTGGAATTGCCCACAACTGACAGCAGATGAAGGAATGGCTTTATCAGAACTGAATTTTGGAAAGATAAGATTAAATGAGTCATTACTCAATGAGGACATTAGGCCCCTCCACATAGTGTGAAGGTCATTATAAATGTTTTCCCCCCAGTAATGTGGGACAGAAATATAGGTCATCATACATTTTTTTTCTTCTATAATGTGGGATGGAAACATCTCTGAGGGAAATTTCGAGGTCACTCCTTTTATTTAAACAATATGTGCATAGTATGAATTATGGACATATGGGGAGTGTAGAATTATCTGGATCTAATAGGTATCAGAATAAAAGATGAAATTCAGGAATTTGCAGTAGCTTGCTTGTCTAGAATAAGCTTCTTTTTGATGGAAAACTACCTGTTTTATTTTTTTTTAAGTTAATTTATTTTGAGAGAGAGACAGGGGACATGAGCTGAGAAGGGGCAGAGAGAGAATCCCAAGCAGACTCGGTGCTGTCAGAGCAAAGCCCCACGTGGGTCTCAAACTCACAAACTGTGAAATTATGACCTGAGACAAAATCAAGAGTCTAAGCCACTCAGGCGCCCCTGCATCTGGTCATTTTATTTTTAAGGTTTATGTTAGTTAGTGATCAGAGTGGGATCCAGAGAAGACCCCTCAACAACTCTGAGGCTGGTGAGCCAACAGGTACTGGAACCCACGGAGCCAACTGAGCTCACTGCTTTTTCGGGGACCTTGGAGTCTGAGGGTATCCAGCTACCAAGTTTCCACCATCTGGCCACCTCCGTCCTAGCCTGCGTGCTGAACCTTGCTTTGGGGGCATGATGGAATAACTAACGGTGGTCAGTAGAAGAGAATGCGCACTCAGCCCTGGCTGCTGTTCAGACGGTCTTCTCTGGCTGGCATGGATGAAGCAAGTGGCCACACTCGGACCTGAGAGCAACTGCTGGCCAACAGTCAAGAAGAAACTGGGGCCTTCAGTCTGACAGCCCCTAAGGACCTGAATCCTGCTAATAGTCATGTGTGTTTATTAGAAGCTGGTTCTGCCCTATTTGAGCCTTCTCGTAAAATCACAGACCCAGCCGACAAGGCTGATTGCAGCCTTGTAAGATCCTGAAGCAGAAGACCAAGGGCTGCCTCAAGAAACTAGCGAAACTACACATGGTAGAGAATCCCAAATACCACTATGAGTAGGGAAACAAAATAACCAAACGCTCAACAAAAGAAACCAAGAGACACCATTCAAAGAACACTTCCTGAACAGACAGTCCCTGAACAGTCAAAGAGCCCTCTCTAATACAGCAGAACTCGTAGGGGAAGAGCGTACAACAAGCTTTTAAAATTAACAAGAGATAGAAAGCTAACCAAAATGACAAAACAGAAGAACTCTCATCCAAAGAAATTCCAGGAAGAAATGACAGCTAAAGAACTGCTCAAAACAGATATAAGCAACATAACTGAACAAGAATTTAGAACAATAATCATAAAATTAATCCCTTTGCTTGAAAAGAGCATGGAGGACATCAGAGAAACTATGGCTACAAACACTATGGAGCTCAAAAATAGTTATGATTATGGGGCGCCTGGGTGGCTCAGTAGGTTAAGTGTCCGACTTCGTCTCAGGTCATGACACGGTTTGTGGGTTCGAGCCCCGTGTCAGGCTCTGTGCTGACAGCTAGCTCAGAGCTTGGAGCCTGCTTCCGATTCTGTGTCTCCCTCTCTCTCTGACCCTCCCCTGCTCACGCTGCCTGTCTCTCTCTCAGAAATGAATAAAACATTTAAAAAAAATTTTTTTAAATAGTTTTGATGAATTTAAAAATGAGATAAATGAGATACATAATAAACTGGAGGAGTCTAATGCACGGATTGAAGAGGCAGAAAGGAGAATAAGTGATTTAGAAGACACAATTATAGAAAAAGAAGAAACTGAGAAAAAGAGAGATAAACTGATCCAGGAACATGAAAGAAGAG